>NW_009698867.1:298-2166 GCF_000703405.1 Apaloderma vittatum | reverse complement strand
GGAAGCGGCGCTGCTGGATGTGGAAGGCTGAGATGGGGCAGCAGGAGAAGAAGGGGTCGCAGTGGGGGCAGAAGCAGCGTTGGGGGCAGAAGCAGCAGCTGTTGAATCTTGGACCCTGCAGAGGAACGGAAGAAGGCATTCAATTCCCGAGATTCAGGATGGGAGAGCGGACTCCTCCACGAGGGATGCAGGACAACGCAGGCCGCGCCGACCGAGCCTCCTGGCGCAGCCGTCATCCCCAGAGCAGCCAGCCCAAGCTGTTCCCATCGGCTGGGATATTCATCTCTTTTTTTTGCAGAACAGCCCCTGACATTTCATCCTGGCCTACACGAAGCAGCTGGACTGGTCTTACCCTGAGCTGTGTGCAGCTCTTCCTTGAATCATGCCGAACTATTTACCTTGGCGATATCCTTTTTTTTTGCTCCTAACGGGAAAATCCTCCTGCTGCTTCCACAGGAACCACAGGAGGTTACAGCAGGGCTAGTGCAAGGGGGCAAACAAGAACCTGCCGCCCTGTAAACCCTCCCGTGCACTGAACACTCCTCTCAGTGCTCCTGGGGGCAAAAGAATAAGTGTCTACAGGTGCAGAAGTGAAGGGCCAAGGCAGGTCACATCCGTCCCACGAAGCGACAGAACGTTTCTGGCCAGCCTGGCTCTGAATCCCCATCTCTGCCACTCGCTGTAGCTGGCCTGCGAGGCTTCTCCACCCAACACGAGCTGACCAGAGCTGCTTTGGATACACACACACACAGACACTGTGCCGTAAGCCACAGCACGAGCAGATGCTGGACGTCAGCTTTACTGAGTAAACCAAGCCAAGCGAGTACCTTCTAATCACAGTTCCTCCTCAGGGTTTCTACAGGAATTTAAAGATTTTACAGGATTTAAAGATTCTCTGAAGTCGTGACAGAGAGTCCTGGAGTCGGGCTGAAGAGCTTTAACAGACAATTAGACCACAAAATTCACTTTACTCACCTCATATAATGCTAAATATGCCAAATAGGTAACAATTCCTTGATTATTTTTTTTTCCAAACTAAGAATGATTCCTTTCTCTAACTCTCCTCCCTTTTTCACTCTTATTCTAAGAGATTCCAAACCAAACCTGAAGGGCTCTCTCCTCTCTCCACTTCCCTGACTCACCTGACTGCTGCCGACACCCAGCCGCCGCTGAGAGGGAGGCAGGGAATGGGGAAACAAAGCAAATAGGAAGCTGAACAAAAAAGGAAGGAGGAAGCTGGAGAAAGGTCACTTGGTTTCTTTCAGCACAGGAACAGGTCGTAATGTCTTTACTAAGCACTTATCTACGACTAATAGCAGGAGGTGGGGGGGAAAAAAATGAGCTACCCAGGACAGTTCTCTTGTTTACACTTTGAAAAGGTTCCTGCATAAAGAGCACAGACCATCAGGCTACCTGGAGATGCTGAATCCAGAGAGAGGCCTCCTGTGGACGCTGACAATACACACGCTTGTCTTTGTAAAAAAGAAGGGGAAAATCAAGAAAAAAGATAAAGAAAAAAAGGCTCTACTCTTGACTAAGCCAGCTCTCCCAGGAGACAGCAAAATGGCACAAAGAGACTCAGCCCCATTAGTTCGCCGGGAGCCCAATCACACTGCGGGGGAGCCCAAGAAATGGTTGTAAAGAGGTTTCTTTTTATGCCCCCCGAGATCAACAAGTCGTGGCCGTGCCTCGAGCACGGCGACCGCACCCAAGAACCTTCCGCACCCACCACTGTGACGGGAAAAGCCCAGCGCAGGCGCAGTCCCCTCCTCAAATGGAGCCAAACAGCAGAGACGGCCCCAAGCGAACCCCGTCCAACTGGGGGGGTGTTTCTCACTTGAGCTCATGAGCACAGCGCCCAGAGCCCG
>NW_009698867.1:0-239 GCF_000703405.1 Apaloderma vittatum | reverse complement strand
GAGCACCCACCCACTCAGGCGTGCCTGCAGGCCCTGCGCACAAACCCCGCTCTGCCCAACAGGCAGCGCTCCCTGCCCACGGACCCCCAGAGAAGGCGGAGTGGAGCGTAGAGAGGAAGCAAAAGAAAAACTCGATATTAGTTTCCACTTCAGCATAAATTCACCGGGAAAGCGATTTCTGCTTTGTGCAGTTCTGGGCCTCCCACCTCAAGAGAGATCCTGAGGGGCTGGAGCGGGTC
>NW_009698866.1:0-268 GCF_000703405.1 Apaloderma vittatum | reverse complement strand
TGATGCAGACCTTGTTCCAGATGGCTCAGGCCAGGTTTGCCCAGGACCATGTTTTTGTTGGACGTTTAAACTGGTGTCCACTGCCTCTTCTCCTGTCAGTGGGCACTCCTGAGAAGACTCTCTTCTTCATTACAACACATCAGCTATTTACACACATTGCCATGAGCCCCCCTGAGCCTTCTTCTCCTCAGACTGAGTACTGCCAACCCCCTCAGCTTGTCCCCATAGGAAACATGCTCAAGTCTCTGCACAATTTTGCTGAGCGCAC
>NW_009698865.1:310-1602 GCF_000703405.1 Apaloderma vittatum | reverse complement strand
GCTGCCAGTGCTTGGCAGGGTGCGATTCCAGCAGAAACAGAACAGGATGAATTTGCTGCTTGAAGGCCTCTGCAACACCTCTGAGAAACGCCTCAGCCCAAACCTCGAAGAGCTCCGGTGGGTTTGTGGGAGCAGATCTGCAGATCGGCGTCGGCCGGTGGAGAAAAGCCCAGGTCGGGGGGGTTGGCACCTGCAGGCATCCACCCTGGGGAGCAAACGTTGCCATTTGGCTGGCAGATGGGCCGCCAAAAGTCGAGGGACTAATCACAATGAAATTAGAGCTGCTGCTGGTGGGCAAGAACTGTAGTTGTTCTTTTGATGTCTGTGAACAATTTCCCTGGTGCTCATTTTTCCCCCTGCCCTCCCCGGCTCTGTCCATCCCTGCGGAGCCGTGGTGGTGTGAGCTGTAGCGCAGGCTGGCACGGGGCCTGTCATGCCACCACTAGCTGGAAAACGTTGCCAGGGTTTCTACCTTTGGATATTATTTGTGCCCCAGCAGGCGGGAGCAGGAGGCAGAGCAGCAAACTGCCCTTTTCCTGGGACCTTGTGTCCAAAAGGTGAGGTGGGAGGTGGGAGAAGGACTTTCTCTGTCCTGCTCTGCCCAGGTGGAACAGCTCAGGAGAGACCAGCGGGGAAATGAATGAGCAGCAGCTCTTTGCCAGTGTTTTTCCACCCTGAAAGGCTCTGGGGCTGGCACTGGCTGGGTGATTTTGGCTTAACCCCAGACACGTGTTTGGAAATTGTCTAGTCCCAGGCTTCAAGACATTACCTGTGAGGGCCAGGGGAACTCATGGAGTCACAGACTCACCGCACAGCGTGGGGTGGAAGGGACCTGCTGAAGCAGGGCAACCCAAAGCCCATTGCCCAGGCCAGGCAGCTTTTAAGCGTCTCTGAGGATGGAGGCTCCACAACCTCCGTGAGCAACCTATGCTCGATCACCCTCACAGTGAAAGGTGTCTCCTCACGTTCAGAGGGAGCCTCCCGTGCTTCAGTCTGTGCCTGTCACCTCTGGGCTTGGCACTGGGCCCCGCTGAAAGGAGCCAGGCTCCATCCACTTTGTCATCTCCCTTCGAGAATCTACACACATTGGTAAGATTCGCTCCTGAGCCTTCTCTTCCTCAGGCTAAGCAGCCCCAGCTCTCTCAGGTGTCCTAACCTGGCACGGGAACATTGGTGACACGAGAAGCGCTTTGTGCCGATTGTTTCGGTGGTGGGGATGGTGGTCGGGAAAAGGACAAGGAGTGGGGAGCAGCGACCTGCTGACGTGGTCTCTCTTTCTAGACAAGCTGGGC
>NW_009698865.1:0-204 GCF_000703405.1 Apaloderma vittatum | reverse complement strand
CGTTCCCCCTCCCTGCAGGGCTGGTCGTGCCTGCGCCCTGCCACGGGGCTGCCAGGGACGGACCCGCAGGATGCCCTCCTGCTCGCTCGGCGCTCCTGCAGCCGTCCTTCTCGTCTGCTTTGCTCCCCAGGTGCAAGTGTGGGACACGGCCGGCCAGGAGAGGTTCCGCAAGAGCATGGTAGAGCATTACTACCGCAACGTGCA
>NW_009698864.1:94878-109043 GCF_000703405.1 Apaloderma vittatum | reverse complement strand
TATTTATAATGACCGGAGAGGATAGTAAAGGACATACACATTAGGGTATTTTAGGTAACAGGGAGACTAATTTGCTAAACCTGTGTGCAGGCAGAAGCTCTTTGCCTCAGACAACTCCTGCCTTCCTGTCATTCACATACCAAGAAACACAAGTTATAAACAAGTTCAGTTGCTACGGCTCATGCCTTCTTCTCCCTCCGGAGTGATCCATGCTCTTTGACTGGGGTCCAATTGCCCTCCCGCCTCCGGCTGCCCTGGCACTTGGAGCAGTCTGTCAAGGTCACCTCCTTGCTGCTGGGCCAGACAGCGTGAGTGCTTGCTGCCGTCCTCCTCATTCTGGGCATGCTGACCATCCCCTGGCAGGTCAGGCATCCGCCAAGCCAAGAAGATCTTAGACCAACCGAGCTGGACTGTATCTGTCTGGATTCCTCCTGTGTCTCTCGTTTCTGGTCTCCTTCCTCCTCTCTTCCTCCAGCTGAGATGCCCCTTAGTCTGCCTAGGAACAGCAGAAGGTGACATCGCTGTCAGTCAAATATAAACCTAGGGCCGTGGTCCGGAGGCACTCTTGACTGCTTGCTCTTGGAAGCAGCTCATTACAACATGCCGCCCTGTACTTGATCAAGCAGAGCCCAGGAGAAGACCAGCGCACAAGCAGCTTTAGCAGTACCCATGACAGACACTATAAGGTGCTCTTTGCTTTGCCACATTTTGGTGCCAGAAGTTGAATTTAGTTGTGGGAAACACGTCAGTGTTTATCCCACTTCACTGTGAAAAACAGAGCTAAGAGAATATTGTCTCTGATTACAGACAGTTATGCATTGTTGTTTTGGTTTGTTTTTTCAAGCTGCCTTTTGGCTCCCACAGCAAGGTTTGGAGGGGCCAGTAATAGCTTTTATTGGACCAACAGATATAGGCAGAAAAAGCAGGCGAGCTTTCAGACACCCCTAAGGAGGACATATATGGACAAAAGTTCGCTTGTTTTTCTCCACCCATAGCATCTGATCCAGTAAAAGCTGTTATTCTCCCTATGTCTCCTCCCTCGGTTATGTCCAAAATCTACCACAACACCACCGTAGCTCTCAACTGCCAAGAGATGCCCAAAGTCTACAGTACTGGAGCAAGGCACCCTTTTGCAGCATCACAGGATCTGACATGTCTCCTTATACACAGGCTTTCAGCTGGCCAAGGAAGAGGCTTCCCAGGATGGAGGAGCACTTGGAGAAAGAATAATAAGCCAGGAGCCCACATCCAACTCACGCACACAGGGAATCAAGCCACCTCAAAGACTGTGTGCTAATGCTGCTCTTCCCTGCCCTAAGCTGCCACAGAGCAGCTAAAAAACACGTAGCTACTTCTGCCTTTGGCAATGGTCTTGCTTCTTGCTTGGTGTCTCTCTTGGTTTGGTGATCTGTGAGGAACCCACAGGCAGGGCCGTATCATGCAAAGACTGGATAGAGCCACTCAGACTAGTCCACCCTGGACTCCTGTGTGTGCTCTTGAAAGGTCAGAGCCAAGGAAGGAAAGGTGATGGGACAAAGCTTTTACAGAGGCCTCTTCACCCATGTGTGCTGAATCAATCACAACCTCTTGGTTAAAGCAACCACCACTCTTGGTGCTCCTTTGTACCCCAAGGTGCACTGTTGTCCTGGCCCTGTAAGTGTCCTGTTCCAGCCTAGCCTCCCATCTGCATGGGCAACAGCACCTTCCCAGGGCTAGTTCACCAAGAGATTAACCTCTCCTATTTTGCAAGCTGCTTGTTTCTACACCAAGACACAAAATTGACTCAAACATGCTCACGCTGGCAAGCAAAGACAGTTTGGAGCTGACTTCGTCCATCCGGACTCCAGAAGCCCATGGGGCAGGACATGTGAGCATGGACACGGTGGCAAAGCCAACAGGGCTGCTCTGCACCTGGCCCTGAGGTTGTTCACATCTCTGTGTTGCACCAAGCAGCCAAGAATACACCACTAATCCCTCCTCACCGCCTGGAGACAGCCTTAACCTCCCTGGCTGACTCAGCCACCCCTTGTCCAAGGATGCTTGTCCATCGCTGCCTGCAGAGGCAGGGAAGCTGCCCACACACCTGTGGTCCCTCTACCTCCCTGCAGAGCAAGCCCACGTCCAAAACCAACTTTGCTGCCCGTAGCTCTGTGCACCTCCTGGGCTGGAGTCACCCTGCGTGCTGAGACACGCCAGCACCACTGCTGTTCAGGTGTCCTGAGACCCCACGGAGAAGTAGGGGGAGGGAGGCAGAACAAGAGGCTTTGGGCCCCCATGAACTGCATCCTAAAATCTTGTTCTTTTGTTTCTGTCCCAAATACAGCATCCCACTAAATTATAACACAGCCAGGGAGGATGTGGCCAATGTAAAAGAAATTTAAATTTGCATGTGACATTTATACCTGAATTGCACTTTTGGTACAGAATTGGCTCAGCGACTCTCAGTGCAGAGTTGGTCTTTGGTTATGTATTTCGCAGTCTTCACTGGTTAGGTTATTAAAAAGAAAAAAAAAAAATATTTAAATTCTTCTGACTTTTATTTAGAAGGCAACAAAAATGATCCAGACTTTATGGATCCACTCTTCTCCTTGACCCAGAAGGTGTTGTTCTGTCTGGTCTTTTATAGATCATACTCCCAAACCATCAAGTGAGGGGGAAAATATTCCCCACTGGCAATTGTCCCTTGCTTTGCCTTGAAGTGACCATGTGGCCAGACAGGGCGTAGGAAGTCTTCAGTGATTCTCCTGAGAGTTTTTTCTACATCAGAGAGTACTTTCTGTCTGTAAGCAAGACCTCAAGCCCTGCAGCCTCCTTCCAAAAACACCTCAGAAAATGTGCTTAGAACCATCTTTTAGAAAGGGAAATTTTGCGTCCTCTGTGGACTTTCATTTTTATAAATCACAACCTTCTTTTCTTACATACACACAAAAAATAGCTCTCCCACCAGCAAACCTGTTTGTTTTTTTTTCAAATGCCCAGCTTAAAATAAGCAAAACAATGTGTGGGGTTTTTTTAATGTAAGAAAAAAAAATAACCCAAGGCTGAGGCTCTTCACTCAGAACAATTTTAAAAAAGGGCAGTTCTAAAGGTCCAAAAATAAATTTTTATAATTGGAAGTGCCTGCAAGGGTCTAAGTATAGCAGGCTTTATTACATCTCCGCTACCAGGTACTTAGGTGCTTCTCAGAACCTGCCATTAGCCAGGTCTGTTGAACAGGGCACAAAATTATTTTTTTTATGAAAATGCTGGCACAAGTTCACACGCAAGCAAGGTGCTGAGCCTTTGATCCTAAGCGCCAGGCAGGTCCTTGAAAATGTCACAGAGTGATTCATGCATCCAAGAAAAGGGAGATCTTCTGCTGAAGAAAAGCAGGTGTGAGGCTGCTTCTAGCCAGGCTTCGTGCTGGTGGAGCAGAGCCATGAGGATGGGGGTGCTGGCAGACGATCCCAGCTGAACAGGGTGCTGAGCTTCTGCCTTGGGTTCCGGGATCAGCCTAAAGTCCCTCAGCCTTGGTGCTGGCTTTCCCCTTCACGCAATGAACAGGATGCTTTTCACTTGAGGTTTGTGAGCCTCATTTTGATGGGCGACCAAGTGGCTCAAGACTGAAATAGTCCATCTGTAAAAGACGCAAAGACAGGGAAGAAAAAACAAATTCTTTAATTTGGTTGTTTTAACATGGCTGGTGTGTTTGAATAAGTGGTAGGATGCCGGAATAGAAGGGATGGCAGTGTGTCACTGCGCAGAAGTACTTTGGACCCTGAACATAAAGGTCAACATTTTCATAGTGGGGATCTAAAGTAAGCAACATAAATCTGTCAAAGGAGCACCATTAGACTCCTTGCTGAAGCCTGGAGAATCTCAGTGCTTGTGAAGCACCAAGCCTCTGATTTAAGAGACTGGGAACTTCTACTCTGAGCTGAGAGTCTAATCCTGCTGGGGTGCTCCATTGAAAATCCCAGTGCCGCTACTTGGGTTTGAGCATCCAGATGTGAGCAGGCTCAGCTGAGGGCAGAACAAAGCAGAGCGCGGTCTCTCTTTGAAGAGACGCTGCTTCTAAATCTGCCTCTTCGGGGTGGAGGCTGTCCGGAGTATAAATCAATGGCCACGCTGCATATGTGTGTTGTAAATAAGCACTGGAGAGCATCCAAGGCGGCCAGCTTCCTGGCTGAGGCGCCAAGAATTGAACCCTGAGCTCTCCTAAGTCTAAAACGTGAGATAAGATAGCTTGGGTTAAAAAGCTAACCATCTGTAGCTGGGGGTTGCAATGACCCGTAGCTTCTGTGATTCAGCCATGGAGGGCCAGCAACAATTTCCCTGCTGGTTTTGCAGACAGCTGTGTCTTTAAAAGACTCCAGCCTCAACCAGTTGGAAATAGAGCTGAAACACCAGGCCTCTGCCAAGCTCCAAGCCCTTGTTCACAGCTCGACAACCACTGACAAAGCCCCTAAAATTAGCTCCCGGTACCATAGAGATCTCCCTGTAGGCAGAGAAGGGGACATCATGGGCACTGAGGTTTCTGCAGAAACTGGGTTTGGAGAACACCACCAACCCCACTTCGGTATTCACAGCTTCCTCAGATCGCCTCATCTTCTATTTAGCAAAGCTGCATCATGCTGGGTATGTGGCAGTGTTCAGGGAGTTCTGCAAGTGTCAGCCTTCCCCTCAGGGCAGCACTGGTGTGGGAAACAAGAGGGAAGATGATGCAATGGTTTACAAAGAAAAGCAGCAAAAAAAATAATATCAAAAATCCCATCACCAAAACCCAAAGCTCAGCTATGACATTTTGCCTTCTAAATGCATCTGTGCTTAACATTTTTTAAGAGAGCAATTCCTTTCCAAATGGCTGAGCATGGCAGAGCTGTCCTTGTCCTAAGTCTGGTATTTGCCACTGTAAAATGAGAGCATTTCTTCTCTTATAGTCTCACAATGCTTAGCTAAAAACATTGCCCCCGGGTGGGGGAGTTAAATATATCACTCTCCCTGACAAACCTCATCTGCTGCTTTGCTGAAATGCTTCCCAAAGGCCATAGTCCGTGGCTGCTGCTTCCTTCTGGATGTGCATCCCCAATTCCTCAAATCTGTGAGCCCTCCAGCAAGGCTCCAGGACCCATTACCAGGCATATCTATGAGGTGCTCAGGAAGGAAAGAGGGTGGGATGGGCCAGCTCAGTGGCTGTCAGGGCCGCATTTAGGACTGTGATGGAGCACTGAGGGACACCACCTCTGCCAGCTGGGAAGGGCTCAAGGAGGAGCAAGTGCTGGCGCCGTTCACCAGTCCCTGGCTGCGAGTGGCTGAAGTCTGTGGCCACTGGATGCCTCTTAACATATTCCAGAGCCCTCAAGACAAGGTAAATTGGTGGTTGAGGCAAAACTCAGTTTTGTGTGCAGTTATACTGCACTCCCTGAATTCTTGGTCAACCAATTTTTGTTTGTTTGTGTTATATAGTCATTTCCTTTCCCACTTTAAAGGCCATTTTATGCTGGCAGAAGGTGCCGTGCTGGAAGCTCGGATTGAGTTAAATTTAAGCCTTCAAGATAGGTGAAGCGGAGGCAGCGGTTCTTTCTACCTCTTACCTGTCATGACAGTGGCTCTAGGCTCTGCCTTGCCTCAGCTTAGCCCAGAGGGAGCCTGTTCAAGTGGCTGTTTGCCCTGGAGTCTATCTACCAGACAGACCCAACAGCAGAGTTCGTATTACTGTGAGCAGCTGCCTACCAGGGTCCATCAAGGTGCAGAACCTGACCCTACCTGGACACAGGTTAAGTACAGGGAGCAATATCCAGCATCAAGCTCCATTTGGCTCCAAATATGGACCAAGTCCCCAGGTGCTGGTGTTCTTCCTGCCCCAAAGGACTGTCCAGTAACTCTGACTGTAGGCAGCGGTGAGATATCTGCCTTTTAATTTCTGATGCAGACAGCCACAGTCCCTGAAGCAAGTTTATCTCTATCTTTCAACAGTTTTCCTAGTTTTTTCTATTTGACCATTGCTACTGTATCTTCAGCCATCCACATTAACTACAGTGACATCCATTCTTCTAAGCAAAGGGTGACCCCTGAGACTCACTGCCACAAGTAACTGTATATTGACATTCTTCTCTCTGTCACGTATTTTTTGTTTTTCACATTCCTCAGGTGTGCCCTTTTCCCTGTGTTCTGATTCAGCACAAAGGCTGCTAGACCTTGTTTGTATCTGTTAATTAAGCTTCTCTCTCAGGCTACATCCATCCATGACTTTGCACTCTGCCCAGGCACTGTGCAAGCGTAATCAAGACCTGTCTGTGTGTGGAGTTGAATGGAAGCTGCTTTAAAAGAGGTATCACCTCGAAAAACCCAAGCTCAGGTTACTGTAGGGTCAGTGCTATCCTATGACGTCTGATCAGTTCAGAGTTCAGACTGTCTATCTGTATCTGGCTGCAAAATACCTTGTAGGCATGCCCATAGCCCCAGGTCTGATCTAAAAGCAGCCATTCACCTAACTCCCTTACACTTATTTTTTTTGCCCCTGGCAGCTTTCTGTCAGTAAGCTTTGACAATCCCTTAATGAATCATTTCAATCATTTTAGCTACCAGTTTCCTCTCTCGTTTGAGGCATTCTGGCAGACTGACAAGGTCCAGCTTTCCCTTGTGAAGACTGGATTCACCCTGTTGTAATCACTTAAGACAATTAACAGTTCTGATTTTAATTGTCATTTGATCCCATGTGCATGCTTATACACAATATACTTGTCTAATTCCCACTGTTTCTAGCCTGTCGGTCCACCACTGTTGCCTGAAAGCAGCAGGTACAGGTATATCCACTTCGTCACCCTCCTTGTTCTTCAGCCAACTCCCCACATAGGGACTCAGAGGTCTCAGTTCCCATCAAGAGACGGCAAAGTCCTCACTTTTCCAAACCTACCTAATCCCCAAGAAGAGAGTGTGAGCTCTTCTGGAAGCCCATGCAAGTATAGGAGAGGGTAACATTATTCATTGTAACACTGGTGAAGAAAAGCACAAGCAGTCTTGGACCATGCCCAGCTGCTTGCCTGAGGCAGGATGGACACTTGCCACAGAAGACCTGACACCTCCTTGGGTTTAAACAAGGTTGTGCTCCCTCCTCAGAGTGTTGCTCTGTTAGGTGCTCTTGATAGGAGCTCAGCCACTGATTTGCCCCAGAGTGGTTCAGATATTTCTGCCCAGCCCTTGGTAAAATATTTACTATGCTTTCTTATCACTTCCCTAGAAGGTTTTGTTGGAGCTGATGTATTAATTCCTTCAGGATCTCAGTCGGGGGTTTTCTACACAGTCCTGGAACATATCCAACAGTATTAATGAAAAAGCTTTCCTTTCTCAGTCCATTACTTAAGGAAGAATTTCACCTGAAACCTGGACTACATCTGGCACCAAGATAGCTGCATGAGCCACCCTCCTCTCTCCTGAGGACGGCTGCAAACAGTTTGTGTGCAGGGAAAAACCATCCCCTAATAAGCCAATTGTCCCACCTCCAGGAGCAGGATTATTAATTATCTTAAGGAGAGTGAGGGAGAGCCATGTTAGAGACTGAGGAACGCTTTCTAATGCAAAAGATATGTGGCAGAGAGTGCCTGGGAAGGCCACAGGGCATGTTTAAGAGGAGGTGATGCACCCGCCTACCTACACAGGGCAGGTGAGTCCAAGCCTCAGGGCCTGGCAGCACGAGGTGGGCTCTCAGGTTCCTTCTGCCCCTGTTTGCTGTGATGCTACCCTCCGGTATCCAACTCTTACCACAAACGCTTTCCACCAGCTCATTGCTTCCCTTTATCCTTTCTAACAAGTTCCCATTCCTCTCTTCCAAAGTTAAGTGTTTTGGTCTTTGCTGTCATATCTCTGGTTTTCTCTTTGGAGTCATATCTCTGGTTTGCCCATCTGTTCTTTGTCTTGATATCTTCATATGGGAAGATGCTTACGGTGGAGCTGCAATTGTGTTATTTGTTAATGCTTCCTCTGCTTCACTACCGTCCCTGTTGTAATTTCAATTTGACACTCCAAAGGGTTCAGCAAGGTGCTATCGATGCTGGATCTCATCCAGTCAGGCGAACAAGCAAGCCTTCACTCAGGATTATCACCAAGAAATTCCTTCCTAGGATAAATGAATGGCTGGTGATGATGAACAGATATAGCCTGCCATTGTCTCTGGGTGTTTGGTAACTATCAGAAAGTTTTCTGTTTCATTTAAATAAATTTCTTATGAAAAAGCCCTTGTGAGCCAAAACGTTTAGACAAAGGCCACATTCAGCTGCTCCAAAATGTACATGAAAATTGAATTAACATCCCGTGTGTTATAGACAGTACCTGTGCAGCAGAGCAGCTCCCAGGCAGGCCAGAACAGAACAATGTCATTGTCTGTTCACCACAGACCCCCTCCAAAATTGTCATCTATGTGATGGGACCTTTCCACACAATGTTCACCAGATGACAGATTGGCCATGGCACAGGGTACAGCCTAAATCCAGGAAGCCCTCACCACAGCGATGAGCCAAACCGCATGAGCCCAATAAACGAGAAAACCTCAGAGCTGATGTCTGAAAGCTCCATTCTCTGTTCTAAATGGCACAATATTATCTTCTTCCCTGGCTCCTGGGACTTCACTGTCCTCCCTGTCTCAGCCAGAGAGAAGCAGTGGTCATTGACTTCTCCATACTTAATCTCACACATGTCTTCCTCCACAACAAATGTGAACATAGAATCATAGAATGGTTTGGGTTGGAAGGGACCTCAAAGACCATCTAGTTCAAGCTGCTCTGCCGTGGGAAGGGACACATCGCACTAGACCCTGTTGGTGCAGTATGGGTGATATAGCACTCAGCCAATTTTTCCTCTGGGGGCTTAAGGATGTAGAAGAGCAGGTGAACACCACATTTGCACCGTTTGACCCAAAACATCATCTTTTTACACCTACATCAAAAATGAGACCTCAGCCAGCACTCAGGCAATTCCTCAGTGGTCATGAGGGACAGGAGGTTAGGCAGAAGCAGACGGGAAAGGAGAAGTCCTCTCTGCATCTTTCCTGGCTGCCCACTTAGGGTTTTCTCAAATAGTGAGTTATCACTTTTTCTTCACCTCTCTGACCTCCTGCTCCGGCAGCCTAACCGAAGGGTGAGGTGGTGGTGGGCTGGGACAGGGTGGTGGAGAGGAGAGAACAAGGGGACAAGGCTGCACATCAGTTCCCCCCAGAGCTCTTTGCCCTGAGGTCCTTGCTGCTTGCCCAGGGCACCACCTGCTATGTCCTTGCTAACCCCTGTGCTTTTTGTTTGCTTTTTGTTTGCTTTTTGTTATAAAATTCGATCAGTCAGTTGTCAGGGTGCCAGCCATTGTGTTTGGCAGTAGATGGAGAGGATTATCATCAGTCCTGCATTCGTGTGCAGCTACCCCAAACAAGGATTAGCAGCACATCATTGTGCTAGCACATAACCCCGGGCAGCGCTGCCTGCTTGAGGAAGCGGGCAGTCTGGCCTTGAGACAATCTATCTCCCAGGTGAGTAAACACAGGGAGGAAGAGCCAGATGGGAAGGCAGGGACTGGGGAGAGGAGTGGAGACACATGCAAACACCTAAGCCCAGACACAGCAGCCTCAGCAGCCAGAGGTGGAAACAACAACTAGAGTCATCTGCTTTGATCAGGGTTTATCCAGGAGCATCCCACATCCCCACTGCCTGGGCTTTATCTGGTAGCACTCTTATGTCCTTCACTGTCCCAGGTTTTTCTGGGAGCTCCCTCAGGTCTCTGTCATCTACTGAAGGGAGATTGGAGCAGGAGGAGCCACTACCAGAAAGTGTCTTCTCTCCCATGGTGGATTTGGGAACATAGATTACCGGAAAGGTCATTTTTTCACCCTGCAAAAGCTAGGCCAGTGGGGTCTGACGCCTGTAAAATAACCCCAGGAATCTACCGTTCCTTTCAGCATCTGCTAGTAAGGACCTAATCAAGTACTATTTGTAGTCAAAAGTGTGAGTGTTTGGTAAATCCCACTGTTTGTCAGTGTGTCTGTGGGCCTGCCACCCCTCAGCGTCCCATTAGGTCTCTTGTTCTGAAAACACAGAGTTTGAAAAGCAGAAGAAGCCCAAAACATTACCTACCAAAGCAGACATTTGCTGCAAACAAATTAAAAAGTCTTTTTTCATTAAAGCCTTTTTTTTTTTTCCAACAGTTACGGGGAAAATTTGATTGTGCACATAGATGCTGTCCTCTATGACGGCAACATAGCAATGAAATCTGCTTTCAGGACTAAGCTATTTGCAAGCAGGGGCGTAGGACAGACGAGGAACATTTTTCCCTTCCTGCAGTGCTACATTTTTTTTCCCACAGCTGGAAGTGGAAGTTGTGGAGCTATTTGAAATCACTTTCTTCTGGAATATCAAATACTTCCCAGGCTTTGAGGACTGCGTTTCTTGCCTTG
Organism: Apaloderma vittatum; assembly: GCF_000703405.1. Taxonomy (NCBI): domain Eukaryota; kingdom Metazoa; phylum Chordata; class Aves; order Trogoniformes; family Trogonidae; genus Apaloderma; species Apaloderma vittatum. Next base: position 98,632 of record NW_009698864.1, on the reverse strand, counting down.
ATAACTGTATTAGAAAGGATTGACTGACTGTGGTAGATTTCCCAGAGGAGTACTCCATGCATGTTAAGGCATCCTTGCAGACCTTTTCTGGGTATCCGGAAGCAGAAGAGGAAAATAATATTTTCTGAGGTAGAAACTACACCATCTCTGGTGGGGTATGCTTCAGAAAATACCATGAAAGTGAGAATGCAACTGTGGAAAATAGTACACTTGGGAGAGATCTGATTTTGGGGCTGATAGGGAAGCCTTGTGGAAGAAAGGGAGAGGCTGGGGAAGGTCCTTCATCTCTGGGTCTAACACTTAGGTTTGGTAAAGAGGGACTGGGTTTCAGAACATTTCTGTTTGTGGAGAGAGAACTATTTTTGCGTGCAAAACAGATAAGAGTTCTAACAAATGAGGCTTATCCAAACCTTGCAGAAATGTTTGATATTCACCATCCTTCCGAGGCACTAAATTTATTCTCTGGCTTTTTTCATCCAGATAAAGCTGACATACATGCTGTACCAGAAAATAAGCTTGCTTCTCCATCTCGATAATTTTTTTTTCCCTTTTTGAAATGCTCTAGCTGAATGTGTTTGAGTCAGAACACATTTTCAAATGGAAACAAAAGACAGGACCCTGATTCTCAGAGAACGACTGTGCAAAGTATGTACCTAATACAAAGTTTTTGTCGTTAAAATCTCTCACTATGACCAGTAAAATACCCTTTGTGTTATTTTTGTGTGAAAGAGTCTTCCTCTAGTTCTTTGCTGGCTGAATGAGGGTTAGGCACCATTGAAATTGTTTGGGAGAATATATAGTCCATCTAGTGTCAGATCCAAACTGTGACACAAAGCAGTATTTGGGTCATTGAGAAGGAACATGACACAAAACTCTCAGTTTAAATAAAAAGTGACATTGAGGTAAAAGAATGGAAGAAAAGTACCACACTCTGGAAATGTCATCTGGCAAACAGTCACCTCTTTTGGTGCCTTTCAGGTCTTTCTGGTGTGCCACAAAAAAGAAGGATTTTTTTAACTTATTCCATGTCAGCTAATTAAAGGTTAAATATGTGCACACCAAAAGACATATATACAATTTAAAATGCATTACATCCTGGATACTGAGCTTACATCCTTAGATGGTGTAAATCTACATGGTTACATCCTTCACAGGTAGGCTTCCTTGTTGCTTAAGATAGTATCCCTATTCTGTCTGTAGCCTACTCTTTATTAAAGTTTTGCGATTCTCCTTTTGGAAGGCCTCCCCAAAATTAAACGTATATGTAGTATATAGCAGTCATAATTCCTCAGAGCTGTGGTATTCCTTAGTCAGTTTCCCTTTTTTTCCAGCTGGGGACAGAACAAAATACAATACCTTCCCACTTCCAGCATTAGGAGTACCCATTTCCACATGCCAGCCTCTCTTCCCAGCCTGCAGCTCCATTTCTGTTTGAAAACCTTACTTCTGCAATTAAACTTTTGCCAGCTGAATGTACTCTTGGAGCCAAGACCTCTAGTTTAGGAACAGCTGTGTTAGATGCCATAGAGTTCATACCCCCTCGCAATACACAATTTTCCAGTCCTCCCCATCTTAGTTTTTGCAGTTCACATCAGCACCAGAACTGTTAGCTTCTTTTAGTAATTATCCAAAATTTGTGGTTTGCCTGCATATTGTGTCATGGAGTTTTACAGGATAATTCCATCATGAATCACAAAACTGTCACTTTTTCTCACTTTGAAGATGGAAGAGCTGAGTTTAATTCCCCTGCCCCATTCTCTATCCTCTAATCTCCTTTCCATGCCTTTTTAATAGATCTCCTCTATACCCTTCTTTTTACCTGTGCAGTTTTCCCTGATAAGCATCATTAAGCCATTTATAAATACACTTCTATATATTTATGTGTTTACATATCTCAAAAACTTAGAAGTGATCTAACCTCTTAAGAAAAGCCACACACACAACTTTTTTTGGCTCCATTTTTACTCAACTTTGTCTTGGTTGTAGTTAGTGGTTTGGCAGATCTTTGTGTATTTTTGGATCAAACACTCACGCCAGGGAACACAAAGGGTCCTGGTATGAAATTCAGAGGAAGACCTCAAAGAGGGGTATTTATTTTTCTTAAAAATAGTTCAGCCCATCTCTATCTGTATTGAAATTGGCAAAAGAATGGGTATGATTTTCATTTTTTTGCAATGCTTCATTTTAAGTATTTGATAAAAATAGTCAATAACAAAAAAGCCAGTTTATTTTTACTGCAATGCAAATTTTTTCTCTGCTGTTTAAGCCCAGGATGACAAATATAGGCCATGGGGGTAGTATGCTAAGAGGAAAAGCAGAAGAATTTTCCTTCTCGTTTCCACTAAACTGAACATGTAACCAAAAGCCTGCTAACCCCTTCATCTGGTATCTTCCATTTTTCTCCTACCTACACATCACTTTCAGTCCCATTTTTACATATATTTACATGCTCGTGTCTGTGACGGTAGCTTGCATAATTACTCTGTGTTTCTCTCAGGGAGATTTATATTTGTGAAAGACTTTTGCATGCCCTGTAGCCACCATCCCGATAAAAATAATAGCTCAAGACGTCATTTAAGAAGGGCACCTTGCAAGTTTTTAACATATTCCTAGATCACTTTTTTTCTCTACTTAATGTCCTGCTCCTGAAAACTTTGGCCTGTGGTAAGAATCTTGTGAAGGCTATGATGGAGAAAGTGGTCTTTGTGGAAAACCGGAGGTGTCTCCCATGTGCTCTCCTTCAGGGCTTCCTTATCCACGAGGAAGGCGGAAGGCTAAACCTCCTGGGTGCCGGTATCAGTTGCTAAAAACCACTTAGGCCCTACCAAAGAACTATGTGGCCATGCAAATTTACACCTCCTAGGGACAAAAGCTACTGCCCAGAATGAGGTGGAGAGCTGATGTGGTGCACAGCTTTTAGGGCATCCGTATCTGACCTCAGATGCATAAAAAGTTATCAATTCTGTCAGAAGCATCTAAGGAAACTAGTTCCACAGTCAGCTGTGACCAGGAGCAGCAGCCCTTCAGAGGACCATGAAGTGTCGTGCTATATAGGACCATGCATGATTGTGCATGGTGATGTACAAACACAGCAGAACAAAAGTTAATCCTTACCCTGAAGGGTTTCAATGAGAGAAGAAAAGATTCTTTGCAAAAAAGCCTCACCCCAGACATTCAAGTGTACAGGAATGAGTCACCTTTGAATGTTGTAGTGGTACCTGAGAAATAGGTGGTTTCTCAGGACTGCGTCAAAACCCCTCCTGCCACAGATCATTCAGAACCCTCAGACTACACTGAAGCAGATCTTACATTAAAAAAATAACTCTAATATATTTTCTTTTCCTGGCAGACTGCTGTATGCAGCATTTCACACCATGACCAGCACATTAGCATTATATGGGTTGGTGTGAAGGACATGAGGAAATCACTGGGTGTATTTTTAGGCAGCTTGAGTTCTGGCAGTATGTACCCTGGGATTTCAGCTCAGTCAACTTTCAGCTATACCATCTTAAGCCACGCTGAAGGAAATGGATATACTCTTCCATTTGATTCTTTCCACAATACAGTGAGGGAATTTCTCATAAATCATATCCTTGCTAGAGCAAACTGTGAGGTTGGGGAACGGAAAATGGCAACAACTTTGATTTATTTTCCTTTGCCCGGCTTACATTTCTGATCTTCACAAAAGGACTTAGAAAATGCAAAAAAACCTTTCCATAACATAATGCAGTCATCCAGAAACCAGACAAATGAA
>NW_009698864.1:0-94847 GCF_000703405.1 Apaloderma vittatum | reverse complement strand
TCAGCAGAGAGATCCTGCCTTTCTCCACTATGCAGAGGGTTATTTCTTTTTCCCAGGAAGTATATTCAAGAGTAGACCATACACACCACACAAAGGGAAGATCACATTTCCTTCCCAGGTTCCTTTTGTTAAAAATAATTATAAGCCAACACTTAGCCTTGGAGTCACATGTCTACTGGTGAGAGATGGGCTCTGTCTCTAATCCTGGTCCTCCTCTCCCATTATTGTTTCGTTAACTACTATTGACTTTATAGTGTGGCTGGAAGCCAGAAATGAATGGGAGAATTGGAATGGCAAAACTGGTGGGGCAGGTTTCCCCAGCCAATGTTGCAACAAGTAGAAAATAAATAAATATATTAAATAATGCCATTTATCAGCAGCCACGATCCAGGTCCTTCTAGGGTCACTGTGCATATATGTTGCAGCTTGAAGACAAGGACCTGGAAGACCTCTTCAAGTCTTGGCCTCTAGATTCACCAGCAAATGCCCAGTTGTAACAAAATCAACTTCGGACCTGTTTTTCTCAAATCAGACCATCATATCACATCCTCACATGCCACTAATGCAGCAGGACAGTGAAAGAAAAACTCCAGGAGGGACTTCCTGACATGAGGGAGCTACTGTCATGTTACATTCTGGACAGGAGGACCAGAATGGGACAGAGAAAATTACTTCATGCTGTGATCTTGCTGCTACTGTCTGAGGGACCAGATTCACAAGCTGTATGAATGTGCCCTTCATATCAAAGTTATTTAAATGCATGAGTTGAGATTCTGTTCCAAGGTCTTCCTCAGCTGTTTTAGTGACCCATTCTCGGCATGTCCCACACAAGACAAGTACAAGATCGTTGGTGCTGAGACTTCAAAGAAAGTTCTGAACTATCCCTCTCTGCCTCCTTGAGACAGGCAGCAGCTACCTCAAGCCATCCAATAGCTTACTCCAAGGATGGAGTGGGGCTGAGGGCATAGATTTTCCCCCTACTTCATAGAATCATAGAATGGCCTAGGCTGGAAGGGACCTTAGAGATCATCTAGTCCAACCTCCCTGTTGTGGGCAGGGACGCCACCTCTCGACTAGACCAGGCAACATATGGCGATCGAGCGGGAATCGATCCCACGACCTCAGTGTCAGTCATTGTTGTCAGCACGGCACTCAAACCACTGAGCTAACTGGCCCCCTGAACATTTGAATCTGGAGCAGAGAATGAAGGGAGATAGAGACAAGAAACCAGCACCTCTGGGAGTGAAGGGATGCAGCAGGTTTTCAACCTCTTCCCCTGTGAATGAGTCCCTGGCTCTGGGTAGGTAGAGAGGAGGAGTCACCATTAAGTCAAACTGGGCATGGACAGTGATCAGGTAGTGGTTGCTTACATCCAAATAATTGTGATTTGACTGTACTTGCTACGTTTAGGTAAATTAAATCCAAAGTCAGTACTTCGTGTGGATGACACAAAGCACTGCATGTGGATACTTGAGACAAGTTCCCTGAACATGAGGCTGATGAGAAGAAAGGGTTTCAAACAGAAAAAAATAATAGTCAGGAACTTGTTTGGGGACATGCTGGTGGTAACTGTGTGAAATGAACTAAGAGGGATTCTTGAACTCACCATGGAAATCAAATTGTGAAATGGATGAGGACATTGGCATGAAAAAAATGAGGTGGAAAGTCATATCCCTAGAGAAAATAACAGGGATAACTGCACAATAGGTACTGGATTGTGCATTCTTCTAGCAAGTATCATTGGTGACTACAAATGAAGAAATTCCTGATTCGACATCATGTGGAGCAGCACAGAAGGCAGAATATTTGAGGGACCCTTGGAAAGGAGCCAAAGAAAAGCAAGGTTCAAACCAACTGACAATTCCTTTAGCCCCGTCAGTGACACAACACCAAGATGATCTAACTACTGGTTAGCTGAGGGAGGTGACGTTGAAGGTCTGGGTTTTGCAGGGCACTAGGTCACATCCCCTGTATAAACAGGGTGACAGGGGTATTGCTGGTGAGGAGAGAGAACTAATCTTCCTAGCTTGAATCTAGCAGCAATTAAAGCATTACGCAATGCAAAAACTGTGGGTTAAGGAACTGCAAACAAGCTTGGCATGTTGCAAAATGATTTAATCGTGTAACAAAGTATGTGAAGGGAAGACGTTTTCCATTTGCTTTTATGTAGCCATTAGTTGTCTGGATAGCAGGCAAGAGGAATTGGAAATTCTCATTAGAGAGAAGAAATGTGATATAATCAGCATTACTCAAAACTGCTGGTCTCAATTTGCATGATTGGAATGTTAAAATAACTGGTTATAACCTGCTTAGGAAAGACAGAGTCGGTGAAAACGGACCGTGTGAATCATGCCATAAAATCAGACCATAGAACAGAAATTACTCCACAGCCTCCATGAGAAATGCACGGAAAGAAAGACAGAGTTGCAGGGGACTTCCGTGCTCTGGAAGCTCCAGACACCCACTGAGAAAGCATCCTGATTTGGGGAAAACTATAGGCTGTTTTCTAACAAGGAGATATCATGTGGTAACCCTTCTGGACTTCATTCCAACAAAGATGAATTAATTACTGGGCTGAGAGTTGACGGTTGTCAAGGGAACAGTGAGGATGACCTGATTATATTCAATATGGGCAAACAGAAGGCTGTCCCTAAGAGTTATATGTGTACTGGGACTTCAGAAGAGCTAATTTCTCAAACCCAAAGAAAATTAGGAGTTAACCTGATTGTGAACAAAAATCGAGCCAGGAAAAAATGTGAATGAAAGTAGAAACGTCCAGGAAAATTGTAGTAGATGGCCAATATCTGCAAGCCTGCAAAAAAGAACTAGCACAACATTAGATAAAAGCTTTGTGGTAAAGTTGAGAGTAGTAACAAGGAATAAAAAAAGAGAATTTTTGTTAAAGAGATGAGAAAAGTTTTTTAATATTTCAGAGTTTTAAAACTGGAAGTTTTAAATGGCAAGATGGTAAGAGTATCTAGTGGAAAATACATGGCCAGTAGGACCCAAGGCAGATAGAATAATATTTTCAAAATGATATTCTGAATGGAGGAAACCATAGTAACCACTCAGGCTCATTATTGGATGAAGATAGTAAAAATAAGACTGATAACACAAAGAGGCAGAAGTGACTCAGTAAATATTCCTGCTCTGGTGTCAAATGTCTTCAGATGTTAAACATGTATTAAAGATCTAAACCAGTAGACCCAAATAGTATGCATTCAAGAATCGTAAAATTGTTAGCTGAGGTCTGTTGGGCTTCATTTTCAAAACATCTTGTGAAATGGGAGATTCTAGAAAGTGCGAGGAACATTAGCACGATGCCAGTTCAAACAGGGTAAGCTGGATGAGCAAGGTAACTATAGATCACTTACCTGAACTGCAGTCCAAGCAAAATGGAAAAACTGACATGGGATTCAACTGATAAAGAATAAAAGGACAAAAAAAAAAGCATAGCTAATTCCCAAACATGGCATTGTGGAAAGTATGTCTCACTGAATAAATATAATAGTGCTCTTTTGATGAGTTTACAGGAATGGCCGATAAAGTCACTAGTCACCTACTATGCCATAGTCCTTGATGAAGCATCTGCCTTAGCATAACAGCCTGATCACAAATTAGCATAACCAAACATCAGGAAAGTTCAGGTGAAACGGCATGAAGAACAAAGTGGCTGACAGATTTAAAGCAGCTGTCAACAGAGAGCTCTTGCTGAAGTAAGATATGTTGCTGGTGAGAGTGGTAGTAGGCTCTGCGCTAGTCAACTTTTTTGTCAGTGAGCCGGAAGCTTGAAATTACCGCTGATAATCATTTGTTGATGACACAAAGATTGGCAGATGGGTAAACAGTGTCAAAGGCATAGCAATCACACTGCCTGACTGTATCACTTGATAAATTAGGCCCTTCAAACAACACATGTTTAATGAAAAAAATGCTAATATAGGCATCCAGGAATGGGGAACGCAAACCATTCAGATGGCCCAGGGGTGACATTTGGGAAAGGGATGATTCTGGAAAAAATTAAGGAGGAGAAGAGAATAACTGAACTTACCAGGTCTAGGGCTCTATTAGGGCTGAAACAATGCCCTGAGTTATAAAAGGGCTCAGAGAAGAAGGTGAACTTCTATAGCACTGTTGAAAAAACCCCAGAATACTACGGTCAATTCTGCAGTTTTTAGAAGCTACTTGAACTTTGAGGGATGGTGCTCAAGAAAGAGGCACATAGAAGCCTCTATGGATGTAGAAAATTTTCTTACAGAGTGTGACTTAGAAAAGAAGAAAAAACACTAGTCTGCAAGGGACTGCTTCAGGTCACTCAAAGCAGGACCAGCTTGAAAGCTAGCAGGTTACTCAAGGCCTTGTCTGCCCAAGTTTCGAAAATCTCTGGCAATCTCCAATGCTTTACCACTCTCCACAGCGAAGACTTTACATCTAGTTACAAAATGCTCTTGCTGGAACTTGCGACCATTACTTCTCATTCTTCCATAGTGACCTTGCAGAAGAAGTCTGTCTCCACCACTCCTTAGGCAGTGGAAAACAGAAAGTGGCTCCCCCTTAGCCTCTGCTTCTCTAGGCAGGGTAATCCCAGATCCTTCAACCTCTCCTTACACATCATGTAAGTACTAGCTGCCAGCTAATATAGCGGTCCTCTGCTGAACTCTCACCAGTTTACCAGTGTCTTTCTTGTGGAGCTCTATTTGTTTTGCCTATCTAAAGCCAGAATGAGAGAAGATTCAAAGACATGAGGACTCTATAAGCCAGAAGGAAAAGAAGATCAAGGATCTACAACTGAAAGCTAAAGCCAGATAAATTGGATTACAGTGCAGTTGTTTGACTACTAAACAGCCTGAGCAGGTGCTGGATTCCCTACCTCTTGATATCTTCAGATCAAGGCCAGATGCTTGTCTGGACATTATGCTTCAGCCTAACAGCACAATATGCCTGGGCTCAAGGCAAGGCAGACATGAAAGCAAGATGTGAAACTGTGAGTTGGTGAAATGTGGACTGCATGACCCAGCTGCCTCTAAGACATTAATTGCTTCCATAATAGTACATTCAAGGCCCAAGCCACTGTAAATTCACAAAAAGCCCGGACTGACTTCCAAGAGAAATAAGATAAGCGAAGGATAATCCAAATACACTATAGGATAGGGGAAAGAAGTTTGTAATAGTGCATGTCCCTTGACTGAGTTTTCACTGGTTGGATACTCACTGGACTGTTGGGGCATATGTCTCAGGAGGCTTTCTTGGTCTCTCAGAAAAAAAATCTTGTGGCTGAACAACCTTTGGCCCTAAGGACTAGATGCCCAAGACATTCCAGTTCCTTAAAAATACTGTCTTCTGTAATCAGAAGCATGTGACCAACTTGAGGTCACAGTTTGTCTTTTCAGGGATATATAATAGATGCAAGTAGACAGAGGTATGCTTTGCACAGGGATCTTGAACATCATTTACCTTTATTCAGAAGGTAGAAGTGTCATGTTCAGGCCTCAGAAGACAACTTCCCAAAAGGAGTGCCTTCCCTTGTCGCTTGCCCACAAGGCCAAGAAGGGAATCTGTGTCAGGCTAAACTGTAATCTCAGATTTTGGAGATTTACAGACTCAGTCAGTGGAAGGAAGAGTTGATGTGATTTACCTAAGCTTCTGTGACGCATTTGGCTTGGTATCACACAGTATTTTTATTAAGGAAATACGTAATACAAGGCACCCCTGAAATGATTAACAGTCAACTAATAGGTAGGGTTTCAAGTGTCATTCTAAACGGGGAGCTGTTTCTCACATATTTCCTGCAGAATTCCCCCAGACATCACTCTAGACCCTCTGCTATTTAACATTTTTATTGATGGCCTGGAAGAAGACGTAACTCCATTAATAATAAAGTCCCATCCATCCTTAGAGAGGTGTGACATATGTGTTAGGCATGACAAATTGCCCTCTAAAAGAGCCTGAGCTCCTCCAAAACTTAGAGGGAAGTTAAAAAACTGACTTAGATCAGAAGTGTAATTTCAGATAGTTAGTTAGACTAGATGGACCTCACACTTAAACACTGAGTTTACCCTTACGGTGAGCTCCCCAAAAAGGAAAGGATTGTTTTGATCAATATCTTTAGGGGAAAAAAACGTTGACAGTTATTACTAGACTGAAAACTCTCTGAAGGCAATGCAAGATCTTATATCTGGCAAAGGAAGAGACAAATTAGAAGCGAGGCAGCCATCAACTAGCTGCTGAGGTGATACACTAAGGGTTGTGATGAATTCTCTGCAATGGAAAATCTTTCAGTCAAGGCTCTCTGTTTTGTAAAAGCTCCTCTGTAATTCAAGCAGCTGAAAATTCGAGGTTGTTCAGCAGCTTGTGGTATGTGCAAGTTAAAACTAAATTATTCCCTTCTGACCTTAAAAATCTATGAGTCTCTCTAGGCCACACCTGCATGCTCTGCAATTTTTCATTGAGAATGGGTGTCCTGCTGCTCAGTCTTTATCGAAGGGGTAAGAGTGTTACCTCCTGGCTGTTTCTTGTGATCTAGCAAGCAACGTCAACTCATAATGGGTCTGAAGAGGGCATCTTTTTGTCTGAGGATAGTGCCTAGAAGCACAGATGTCCACGGTATGATTTTCTCTTTGACATTTTTAAGACAAAGTTGTACTTGCTTTGGCTGGCAGATTGCTGTCTGGGAAAGGGAGACTTTATGAAACTGTTGACCAACAAGCACCCAGGCCAAGATCCAGGTTGTAAGCATGGTAGGAGGAAGCTGTTAGTTTTATATGAAAGTTTAGAGCTCTGCTAGTTGTCTGTATGGTTTCTACTCAAAAAACAGGTGGCTCTAAGAGCTCTTCCAGTGAAGGCTCACTGAAGGAATTTGATCAACTCTTCAGGAGAAAGGTGGAGCATTACTGGAGTTTTACTTAACCAAGACCCTTGCTAGTGCAAAAAAACCAGAATGAGCCACAGCTTACACCAGTCTTGCCTTATTGTGCTTTGTGCTTGTGGCTTTTGGACCTTTTCTACATTACTTGCAGGTTGTTTTCTAAAGGACTGTTTTTAGGACTTTAGGAGGTGGCCCATAATCATACTACGACTTATGTCTGATGGTGCACAGAGAACACGTGTTCCTTTTGGAGAAGACCACAGCTGTCTGTCTTTTGAATGGTAGTCACAATGACCAGAAAGATGCTATTACAGTCCAGCACTCTGGTGAGGCCCATCTTTCCCAGGGCTGACATTCCAGGCTGCAATCTGGCTTTCCCTTGCCAGGACAGTTGCTGAACCAGTCCTTATCTTAGAGGCACTCTGATATGGTGCAGAATCAAATACAGAGAAGAAATTCAATCAGCTAGAACAATAACTTTGCATTGCTAGCTCTAACCTGTGTGTTGGCAAGCAGTGATTCATCCACAGTATCATGGGGAATCATGCAAGGAAACCAATACCCAGTGGTTTATGCACAACAGGACTAGCTATCCACATGTTCTATTTCCCGTTTCATGCTAAAATTCAATATTCCTCCTATGAGAACAAGCATATGCATTCTTACTCTGTCATGACCGCTTCACTTAGCAGGACAAATTCAGAATAGTAATAGCTGGAAAACAACCATTAAATCCCAGTTCCCTAAGCTCATTCTGTAAAGAAGTGACTTTGTTTTCCCCTCAATCGGTTTTGATGTTCTCTTTCTCTTTCCTTTTATGCAAAGCTCTCCACCCCAGAAGGCAGGCAAGCAGCCAATCCACCTCTCTGCCCCACTCCAAAATAAATGTTGGATGCTAAAGAATGCACAAAAGGGAACTGTGAAAGGGTTTGTAAAAAGGGTTCCTGTTTTGATTTTTCTTTTAACTTTGAGAGGTTTTGTGTGTTTTTCATAGTGCACTGTACCTTGTCCCACTGGGGTTCCTGAATTGTGGCTCAGCCTGACCATCTGACAGGTCAGAGGACATCTGACACAGAGATAGACCTGATACACTAAAAATGCCACCCACCTTTCCTCTGCTACATTCCTCCTCTGACAAAAACAACATACCATAGTCTGATAAAACGAACACCTCACTGAAAGAGCTGTCCAAAATATTGCATACCTCTGTGGTAGATCTGAAACATTGCTTGTTAGATCCATACCCAGAGTGATGCAGATCTGGCATAGCTCCACCCAAGACCAGATTTTCAGCTGGAGAAAATCCCTTGACTGCAGCAGAGCTAAAATGATTTACAGCAGCTGGAGATATAACCTACAGTGCACAAAATGGTGTGAGCACACTTTGGATGCTCTGCCTGCCTTGCACAATCCATGGAGTCTTTGCTCACCAGTGGTTGTTCATTGGACACTCTTCCAATGTCTCACCATTCCATGATTCCAAATTACGCCATTATAAGACTGGGAGTTATTGGTCTTGAGTGGTGGTTCTTACTACTCTTACAGAAGGAACACCACACGAGGAACACCAGCCTCTCAACTAAGCAGGCACTATCTCAGGGCACAGCCAAGAGAGGATGTGGAGTCTCTGTAGCACAACCGGTTTCCTAATGCCCTCTACAGAGATGCCATCTAGGCTACAGTGCAGAGTGTGCGATCCAGGGTGGGAGGTATGTGCTCACACAGCCCCTCGATGCTCAGAGAGGCTTTTTCAAGCTACAGTTGCATCTGCGGCTGGTCAATGTCTGAATGGCTCAGATCCAGGCTCCTTCACAAATAAAACATGCAGAGATACTGAAACTCCAGCTGTTGTGCCCGAATTCCACTGTCTGCTGCAAGGAAAGACAGATTGCTCACAAAAGGGCATGTGTGAGTGACTGGCCACAGAGATCTGTTCTCCCCAATCCATCAAATATTTCCATGTGCTTCATTCCAAAATATTGATATGCTGAGCCTTGGGAGCTTTATATTTAGCAAGGAACATAAACCACAGCTGCAGGGGGCAGCTTCTGTAATGTTTCCTGGCTTATCAACTGTACTACTAATAGCTCAGAGGAGCTTGTAAATTGGACTGTGAGCACCATAGTGCAAGCAGTGAAAAAACTCTATTTATCTCCGGTGTAGGCTGAGAAGTGCTTTCTTGTGAGGTCCTCTGGGCCCTGTCAGGAACCTCCTGGAAAAGCTCCCATGAGGCTGTAAGGTGCCAGTGGAACAAATGGGACTCCATCAATTCACAAAGCTAAGGGTGACACTGGTGTGTGGATTTCCCTGGATTCGCGTGGAAGATCTGGGCATAGGCTCCCTGTCACTGGTGCATCCAAAAGTGAGACATTGAGTGGAAAAGCAGGGTAGATGGAGGGGAAAGAAGGTGGTAAAGGGAGCTCCTGGCATAGTTGCACCTTAGTTAGGGTCTCAGCAGATGTACAGGAGCGCTAAGACACCCCGAATGTGCACAGTGGTTTGCCACATCCTTTTTAAGACTGTGGCACATGTCCTAGAGCAGAATATAATAAAGAAGTCAGAGGGCTGGCCTCTTTCTTTTTTTTTTTTAAATTTCCTCTTTGTTTTGTTTGTTTTCTCAGCCAAGGAGCTTCATATAGGTCCTATTCTTTTCATTGGAAAGTGGCTTGTAAACTCAGCATTTTGGATAAATAGACTGAATCTTCAGGAACACTCATGTGAATTGCATCAGACTTCTCCTGGCTGGGAAGGTCATCAGCCTTCCCAGCACATTCAGAAGTGATGCACTGGTGTGCTGTTGCAAGGAAGGTTTGAGGCCTCTCCTTTTGCAATTAATTGTTTTATGCCTCTGAATAACTCAGTGTTTGGTTAAATTATAATGCTTTATATTCATGTAGTTCCATCCCTCTAAGGACCAAGAACTGATTTACCAACATCAAATATCTGTCCTCTTGCACTGAATTTTGACATCAACTGATTTTCTTAAAATCGACATCCTGAAAGATTTTCCCTCTAGTAGCTTGTCCTGGCCTTTAAAAATTCTTTTAAGCAGAATCTGAGAATGGCTTTCCCGCTTTCCTTTTGAGTTCACAGCAAAACTTGCCAAAAGGGAGAAAGTGTGCATCCAAAACAATGATAGTAATACACATGAGGTCCTGCCAAATGCAACGAGTGAACAGCCTGAAGGAGATAACCAAATACTTGCTTATTCAACGGGGCTTCTTCACTAGCAGCCAGTTTATCATTTTAGCAATAGGAGGTTCCCGGTTTTGGACAGATGGGATCTGTGAGCTGGCATGTCCCTCCCAGAGCTTCATTGTGACCCCATGCAGAGAAGCACTCGCACCACTGAAGCAAATACAACCATACCCAGCCTGAGGATCTGCCTGCTGGACTGGCTTCATAGGAGTTGCACTATGGGGATACAGTGCCATGATGTTATTGTATTCAATTATCTCAGATTTAAGCAAAGGCTCAGTTTTCCTGAAGGCCTTTGGGAAAACTGCCTTTCCATTATTTCCCAAGTGTCTGGAGTTTTTCTGATTTCTCCCTCTTGCCTAAGCTCTGCTTCACCCCGTAGTACAGCTGGGACCATCAGGAGAGCTTTTCTAGGTACTAATGCGTGAATATTCTTTTGCAACTGAGTGAAATAATCCCCTTGGACCTGAGAAAACTTGCCTGTGCTCTGTTACAATAAGGGTTTTGTCAAGCCCGTTTTCCTTTGTTTCTTTAATTGTGACCAGTCCTTACCTTATTTAAGTGCCAGCTGCCCACAGAGCAGCAGCATCCACAGTACAAATGTCTATAGGGCACGGCTGCTTTGTCTGTAACATACCCAAATCGCATACTATTGGCAAACTGACAGGACTGCGCACTCTGGATACCCTTCTATTGTGCAATGGGATTTTACTCCATTTACTTTCCGTGAACTCTGTTAACATTGTGCAGGGCTCTGTTTGCGCTCCCGTGTCTATTTTAAAACGACACACCTTGTGGACTTCTGTCATTCAGAATTTTACAAATACTTCCCCCTTTTTATGACATGTTGACTGTCGAAGCTAACAACACCACTTTGTCATCATTTTCTCCTTCTCTATTTCCTCTGGCAGAGCATACTTAACTCTCTCTGCTGAGACCCTAACTAAGGTGCAACTATGCCAGGAGCTCCCTTTACCACCTTCTTTCCCCTCCATCTACCCTGCTTTTCCACTCAATGTCTCACTTTTGGATGCACCAGTGACAGGGAGCCTATGCCCAGATCTTCCATGCAAATCCAGGGAAATCCACAGTTGCAGACTTTCCTTACCACGCATCTTGAAAGACATATATCACACACCTATGATCTTAGAAAACTTGCTGGTCTAATCCTTCTTCACTGTAGCCATGTTTTTGCTGCCAATGTCTTTCTCATGGCCACCAGCTTTCCTGGATATTATACTCTCTGCCCATTAGGCAGGCTTTCTTAACTATGTTATTGCTGTGAAAGGAACCTTAAGAGTTTGGATCCCGTGGTGCTGAGACTTGTATAAAAAGACCCTGGAACAGTAGTGCCTGATCCAATACAGCTAGCAAATCTTTTTTTTTTTTGGCTCATGTCATGTTTTATTGCCTTGACATTACTTAAAAAAATAAATTACAGTGACCAGACTAAAAGCTTCCACTAGAAGCATTTCTCTGGGTACCTCTTGCCTCTGTATTTATTAGAGAGCACAGTTTCATATTCCTGAAAGTCTTGAGACTGTCAGAAGAACAACCTATCATTCACAACCTAATAAAAGGAAGCAACTGCTCCTCCTACTCTGTATTAAATGATATTCAGTGTTTGCAAACATTTCCCGGGACAATGACATAGTGGAGAAGGTTATCCTCTGTCTATTGAGACTTCTTTCCTGGGAGTCTATGTTCCTGCCACAAACAAACCTATATATATATATAAAAAAAAGAAAAAAAAGCTCAGACTCTCAAAAACAGAAATCTGGGCAGGAATCATGAGATTTCAAAAATATCTGTGTCAGGAAAGAAGTTTTTTTCATTCTGATGCTGCCATCAAGCATTCAGGCGCCTCAGGTTCAAAGTATTAAAATTTCTTCAGGATCTTCAGACACTAGAATCATGCATTTAAGTTGAGGTAGTCTCATGATTTCACAAAATCATTGCTTGATAATACACTTATCGCCTTTGGATGGTATAAAAGGAGCTGCTGGAGGGACGGAAGAGGGTGCTGTCAGCCTCAGGTGAGATGCATTTAATGAAGCTGATAATAGCCCAGACACTCTGTGGACAAAATCTCTCTTGAGGGCTGGGGAAAAGGAAGCAGAACAAGTGAGTTTAGCCCCAAAGCAGATAACAAGAAGAAAGATTTCTTCCAATACTTGCCCACAGTGATTTAGCTCTAGCTCCATGGTAACATTACCTCCCTGGGAGATCTATATCTCATTTGAAATACTCTGAGGCAAAGGCAATAGTGGGCACAATCAACAGAGGTCCTGCACAGGTGTTTAAAGGCCAAAGCTGATCCCACAGTTTCATGAACAGAGGAGGTCACAGGCAAGGCATGGCAGAAAACTATTGCAAAGGGGAGGTGAAGGAGAGGATGAGGCCAGGGCGGCTAATCCCAGCCCCTCAGAGACTGCTTGCCCCATTCGAGCCCCCTTCTCCAAATTCTGCGCTGTGCAGCACCTGGCACCCAGGCTTGAAGGCCTTGCTTGGCATCAGATGCCCAGAGGCACTGCATGGCATATTAAGCATCATGTAGGCATGTGATCCTTCGTTTCTGGCAACATCCCAGCAGAGTCATATTCCCATTGCATTCCTTGGATATCTCCCAGCCGCTGGCTTGAGAAAGTCACTAACCTTAGTGTGTTTCATTGTTCTGGCGGGGTGTCTCAGTCCAGAGGGTGTCTCATGATCTCTACTGACCACTGCGTGTGAGCCCGTGCAGGTCATCCCAGAAAGAGCTGGGCAGATCAGTAGGTCTCTGTGACACGCACTGGTTCCTTGCACCCACCACCAGAAACAGAGCTGTGGCGTGGCTCGACAAATATTTCCAGTAACAGCATGTCATCATAACTCCCTCTCACACCTTCGCCCAGAAGTGAGGAGAGGGGTGGTAGGCAGTCTAATAGGGTTTGAGCTCTGGTATGAGTAGAATTTGGAGAGTGGATAATGTGGGGAACTAGAGCCACGGGAGCTCGCTAGCAGGAGCTGGCTGACAGGCTAGTCATCCTCTCCTCAAAGCAAAAGGTGTTTATTCCCCATGCTGTCTGCAGTCCTCCATCTCTGAAGGCACAAGGTGCCCGCGTACCATGGCGAGAGCAGTGACGATGCACCTGAGACATGATTTTTCCTCTTTGTCTTCCCTGCCAGTGGGGCTCGCCTGGCAATGTGGACCTATCAGCCAGAATGCGTTTTAGGGTCTGTTTGCCTTGAATTCGAAGCCACAGGCACTTGTAGCCTGCAGCTCTACCACACAGCATTCCACACACTTCTCCTCCCTGGGAATCTGGGCTGCTGACATATCCAACATCCTTCACCACACATCTTGCCAGCATCCACACCCTTATGCCAGAGTGTTTATTCAAACAGGAAATAATCAGGCATGGGTCCTGGGCTGCTGCCGAGGTTCAAGTCTGCCACACTGCAGATAGGATTTCTCTTAAACTCTATTGCACAGGGACAAAACGCCTGAGTGCTGGCCCACTCGTCTTTCCTCCTTCCTCTCTCTGGCTCTGAACACAAAAGAGCTGATTCTTTCATCAGGCCAAATAGGCCAGGACAACCCATCACTCTGTGCTGAGGGATATCTCTGAGGATGGGAGAAAGGGAGCAGAACAAACAAGCCCAGTCCCATAGTAGGCAGCAGAGCTGACGGATGAGCGCGGACAGTGTAGCTGTGCTCAGCACCTCGTAGAGCTTGAGCCAGAGCTGTGCAGTGTTGCTGTTAACTCCCTATTTGTAGATTACTTCTGAAGAGTAAGTTCATGTTCAAGACAGGTGAGCAACCTTATGTGCTCACCAGTTGCTGGGCAGGTGGTCTGAAGGCAGTCTGTCAACTCCATGTCGTGCAGTTTGGCTGTATCAGGTGGGCAGTGTGTGCTGCAAGATAGTCAGAGACTGTGGAGAGAGACCACCTGCTTTTGGTCCCAGCAGACAGACAGGGAATCCCTGAGATCAGAGAACAGACCAAAAAAGATACATGTGGCACTTCAGGACATGGTTTAGTGGTCATGTTAGTGTTGGTTAGGTGGTTGAACTAGATGATCTTAGAGGTCTTTTCCAACCTTAATGATTCTGTGATTCTAAGGAAGTTCTATTTACCTAAAGGGTGGAGAAGAGGAGAGGAAGCCAGCAGTAGTGAGAATACTAATAAAGGTTCTGTGACAATTAGGATGACACCATGACCTGCCCTGGAGATAATGTCATTCTCAAATCTGACACAACAGCATGGCTACTGCCATGAAACACCATCTTTCACAGCCCAGGGAAGAGGAGAGCTGTCGGCTAGAAATTCATATAACCAACACATGCATCTGATGGGGATGGGAGGGAGGGTGCTCTACAGGCAACCCAAGATTTACAGACGTGTGCATCAAGATTGCTTGATACACAGGTCTTTGGACAAGGAGAGTGAAAGACACATAAAGAACAGACTGAGGTGAACACCAGCCAGTGGAGGAGAAAGAAGAAGTTTTTACAGGGGACAAATGGGTACAGACCAGCTGCTCACACAAAAACAGAAGTAATGGCAACAGAAAGGGACATAGACCCTCTGGTGCTGCAAGGACTAGAGCCAGGACAAGACCCAGCTCACTTAGATTGAGAAGATGGACCACTTCTAGCTCGTCATCATTTCCTGCTATATAGCGATTTTATTTGTACTGACAGGTTAGGAAATGAGGAAATGTTAATTTTTTTCAAGTATTATCGCATTTTTATGAGTTATTAATAAAATGATTGTAGATTCCCATGTGTCTGATACTATTAAACTCTTCTTAAGTTTGGAGAAACAGAACAAGGTTCAGGAACATTCAGACTACAGGATGTAGCAGAGATTTCTCCCTTGCCTCTTTTTAAATGTACAATAAATAGATGTTACAATTACAAAATGAATAAAAAATATCCAGGACACTTGCAGAAAGCAGGTCCGCTTTAATTTTATAAAATTTTGGTATAAAATGAAATGCAGATATACTGATGATCTATATTGCAAGATAATTCTCCAGCTTAAATTAAATTACTGACATATAATATTGAAGATGGTCTGTCCTGTCTTTTAAAATATACAGAAAGAGAGAGACTAGCTTCTCCAGTTTCCTGAAATACGTGGTTTGGAAAATTCAGTATAAACTTTAGAGTCTGTTTCTTTCATGTGGTAAAACCGAGAGATTGAGACAGAGGGAATGAACCAGCAAGTAGCCAGCAAGCCAGTCTGCAGGCAGAAGGAAGGTTAGGACAAATTATTAAACACAAAACAGGGCATCTTGATTAAGGACTTCCATTATGAAGCCTTCTTTTGTTCTGTGATTTAAGTAACAATCACATAGCATGTAAAATAGGGAGGAGATACGGGGAAGATGTTCAGCTGGTGGGAAAGGCGATGTCTTCCCAGCACTGGAAGTCTACTCCACATCCACTTAGAGTTCTTTGTACAAACTGCAGTAAAGAAACAGTGAAGCCTGCCAGTCAAAAGTTGGGATCTACAGGCTTCATGATGCCTCTACAACCAACATTTACAACTTTGAGCATATGGCACTGTACAGCACTTAATTTAGAATCATAGAATGGTCAGGGTTGGAAGGGACCTTAAAGATCATCTAGTTCCAACCCACCCACCATGGGCAGGGACAGCCCCCACTAGACCATGTTGCCCAGAGCCCCATCCAGTCTGGCCTTAAAAACTTCCAGGGATTGGGCTCCCATCACCTCTCTGGACAATCTGTTCCAGTGTCTCACCACCCTCATGGTGAAGAATTTCTTCCTAATATCCAATCTGAACCGATTCATCTCTAGTTTTAACCCATTACCTCTAGTCCTATCACTACCTGACTGGTCCCAATACTGATCCTTGAGGACCACTCTTTGGGTGCAGCCATCAAGCCAGTTCATTATCCACTGAATTGTCCATCCATCAAATCCATATTTTATCAGCTTGGAGACCAGGATGTCATGAGGGACAGTGTCAAAGGCTTTGCTCAGGTCCAAATAAATGATGTCAGTTGCTCTTCCCTTGTCTATTGATGTTGTGACCTTCTCATAGAAGGCCACTAGGTTTGTCAGGCACGATTTGCCCTTGGTGAAGCCATGTTGACTGTACCCAAACACCTTTTCATTATTCTTCTGCCTCAGCAGTGTCTCCAGGAGGATCTGCTCCATAATCTTACCAGGCACGGAGGTGAGACTGACCAGCTTATAATTCCTGGGTTCATCCTTCTTTCCCTTTTTGAAAACAGGGATAATATTTACTTTTTCCAATTCACTGGACTGCCATG
Source organism: Apaloderma vittatum (assembly GCF_000703405.1). Lineage (NCBI taxonomy): Eukaryota > Metazoa > Chordata > Aves > Trogoniformes > Trogonidae > Apaloderma > Apaloderma vittatum. The sequence continues at coordinate 78,494 of NW_009698864.1, read as the reverse complement.
ACTTTTAGAATATAATAGAGAGGAGTTTAGCAACTTCATCCATCAGTTCCCTCAGTACCCGTGGGTGTATCCCATCGGGTCCCGTGGACTTGTACACTTTCAGGTTCATCACATGGTCACGAATCTGATCTTCACTTACAACAGGCAGCTCTTTCATCTTATGCATGCTCTTTTTCCATAGGGTTTCCTCTGCTTTAATTGTATGCGTGGTTATTGAGCTCAGCTACTTGCCCTTCTCAGCTCTTGCAGGGCCTGCAGGGCTGCTTTCCACAAGCAGCCCTGTAAACATCATTACTGAATTTCCTCCTGGTCTTGCCCTCAAGTTAGAGACCTTCAAAAAAATCAATGCATGTTTCTTCATAGCATGCACAGGAGAGAGGATGGTGCCACCTCATGATAAAAGAGAGAGATCAAAGTTGCCAGAAGTTTCTCGCTAATTGTGGATGCCAAAATGAAGGCGCTCAGGGTTTAATTTCCCAAAGCTGTTGGCAAGCTTACAGCATTTTAGACATTCAGTGTGCAGCTCCCACTGTTTTCCCCTCCAGGTGGGCGTGATCAGCATTACCACAAATATTGTGTACAGGAAAAAACACAGCACAGTGAATGACAGAGAGAGCCTGAGTAGACTCAACCACTGCTCAGACAGGGAGGGGAGCATTTAGGTCAAGAGGAAATGGCCTCAAGTTGCACCAGGGGAGGTTTAAATTGGGTATTAGGAAGAAATTCTTCACTGAAAGTGTTGTTAAGCATTGGAATAGGCTCCCCAGGGAAGTATTTGAGTCACCATCCCTGGAGATATTTAAAAGACATGTAGATGTGGTGTTTGGTGACATGGTTTAATGGTGGACCTGGCATTTGCAGATTAACGATTGGACTCAATGATCTTAGAGGTATTCTCCAACCTAGCATTTCTATGATTCTACTTTCTGTTTCTCCAGCACAACATACCTCCGCCTCACCTGTCAGGCACTCCTTACTGCTCCTGCTCTGGCAGCCACACCAGTGACATGGGTATCACTCAGGGCAGTTGACCCAGAGCAGCTTCCCTCTTCACAACACAATTCCTTCCCAGATCAGCCAGCCCTGTGTGTTGAAGGAGGAAGAAGTCATACCAAACTACAGTGTGTGCTCACGTAACCAGAGAGCAGCTGAATGTCTCTTGAGCACAAGGCAGAGACATTCCTTGTGCTTCCTAACCAAGCAATCAATTTTGCGAGTTTAACATAAGGTACTGCACCAAAAAAAATATTTTAAATATAAAATGGGAAAAAAATTATTTTGTCACATGGATTTGTATGATCAGCCGTTTTGGCTGCCATGAAAGAATTTTTAGTTTCACTCAAGTAACAAAGGTTTGCACTGCAGAATTTTTGTATTAAACAAGCTGCTCTTTTCTTCATAGACCAGCCACTGTATGAAGAAAGAGAAGGAAAGGAAGACACCCATTTTGGCTGGGAGTTTCATAGCTAGTTACAGACAGCAGATGAACAGGATGACTGAGGCCTCATGGATTCAGTTCCAGTGTGCAGGTAGACATCAGGATGAGCAATTGCAGACCGTTCTGCTCTTACACTCACTTTGCTTCTGTAGGCAAAAGTAAAGATTAAAAGTATTAATAACAATCAAGTTCCCACCTCCATATAAATCCATAAATTATAAGAAATAGGAACAATTCAGTACCTCTCCTAGACAGAACACTTTATATATAATTTCAATGTGAGTCTGGCCATATGCATATATGTTCAATGTGAGTCCGTCACGAGCAAGTGCTCATGGTAACAAAAGCATCTGAAGAAAGGCCAGTTGCATATAACTAAAACAGTAGCTGATACGTGAGTTTGATGCACGCTCGTGGAAAGTACAAATTGCAATTGATTTTGCTAAGTAGCTATTTCAAAGTGATAGAAGTCTTTCCCTCACCCTCCGGGCAGCATCCGTTTCAGAATGCCTCGGAGACGTTACCTCATTAATTTTAATGAGAAGCCCAGACGTGCATCTGACAGAACCGTAAATTGTTCTTTCTGCACGCGCATGTATGTGTGTGTTTAAAAGAACTCCCTGTGTTACCCTGTGAAGGACCTGGCTGTGTTACATGCTGACGTCTGCTATTAAGGCACACGTCATCCTGGCTGCACCACACATTTCCCTTTTCATGCTTTGGCCAACCTTTGCAAATTACCTTCATGCCTCTCCCTGCCATGCCCTGCATGCACAGATCTTCTTCCATCTCTCAGAGAGGAGTAAGAGGTCCTTCCTTTTCAGACACAACTCTAGATCGAGGCCGTATCATCACCCCAAAACACCCTCACTCAGACACCATCCCAACAGCTGAAAATTCAAGTCAGTCCCACCCCACACCAAGCTCTGCCTTGTTTAAGCCCTGCAGTCTCCAAGGAGCCCCCTCAAAACATCTTGCAAGGTGCAGGCTTAAGGCTGGCCCCATGCTTCAGGGCTGAGGATGGATGATGACCCTGTCAACCACAGGAAGGGGATGAGGGAGGTGAAATATGACAGCTTGCCCTCCTGTTTTCCCCGTCTGACCACCTATCCTGCTCTGTGGCTGGCTTTAGAGGCACAAGCTACCAACTGGAAAACCCCTCACTCAGAATATCATTCTTGGGTGGGATATGGCTTTTTACCTCCTTAAAAGGAGTGTCATGGAAAACTTGTGTCCTCAATGCAACTCATTCACCAGTAACCATGAGCTCAAATCCCAAGTGTCTGCTGTGGGCAGCAGGTGCTGGCTGCATAAGTGACATTGCCACACAGTACAACACCCATTTGTCTATGCAGTGGTGCCATTTTATCTTACATAACAAGCAAAATGAACAGCAAGAGGTCATGTCCCATGGCACTTGGTCTCCTAAAATGCCTTCCTCCCGCATGGCTGGATTTCAAAGGTGACCCATTTCCCTTTCCAGAAAGATCTTTCCTTCCTCCCTTTGCACAATGATCTTATTTTGTGAGATGTTTACTCCTCCTGGGGAGCAGCTCTGCCTGCGTTTCTCACTGAGGTTCTCTGTCATTCCCTGTCCTCAGCCACTTGCCAGGCATTAGACAACTGCACCCAGCTATGGGCTGTTTTCAACCCATCATCAAATTCTGACACTACCCTGATCATCTCAGGCTGAGGAAGAGATGTCTGGCTGGAGTTCTGCAGGTTTCACATTGCCCAGCTGGTGTCATCTATTCACTCAGAAAATACCCCAAATTAAGGTAAACTTTACCATGTTCTTACCATTGCCCTTCCAGGACAATTCTTCCACACAGTTTGTCAGTCACTTGAGTATTCTCATCGATGAGTACATTTATGTTGGTTTTAATCCCTCTCAAAGCATTAAAGACCACCCACTAGTAGTTTAAAAAGAGATGCTGCATCTGTTTGGTGAATAAGTTATAAAACTGCATTTTCAAACTTTGATTCAAGACAGATACTTGTGTCACTTAGGCTTCCTCCTCTCTCTGGGTCCCAATTAGAATCTGCCCTTCTGTAAATGCCCCATGTAGCTTGGCAACACAGACTCTTTGTGTCCTGTGTGACCATTTATGTGTGCATTGCCACTTTGTCTTAATTATAAAAGTAGATAGTCAACTCTGGTACTCATAGTATTTCAGAATTTGAGGGTGCCTATCTCACCCCACGGTCACAAAGCAGCCTTCTCTCCAGCCTGACTGAGTATATGTAAATGGAAATGTGAAGAACTGCAGCTTTTGTCTCATCATCAAACCTATCAGTTCCAAGTCTTTGTCCCCTCAACCATATGTGCATAAATCCACTTTGGTTTTGTATGTCTTTGCCAAAAGCAGCATACTTTTGTTTAATGGGATGCTTTTACTGAAAGTTTATAACTAGATTTCGTATGTTGGGCTCATTGTTTTCTGTTGCAATTGCTTCCATGTTTATTGCAAACTAATCAGCCCTCTGCTTTCTGTTTACCCTGGCACTGGTTTATGTGCCCTGGTATGCATCTTTAAGTAGATTCCCTACAACTGGCTCACTGCTTGTTAACACTTCCATGTGCTTGTTTCACTAGATTCCCACATCTTTGGTGCTACTTTTCAACTCAAGTCCACTTCTAGCAGTGATCTCCCCTTGCAGTCAGTCACCAGCTCTCAGATCATCTGCCAAATAGTCACTTAAGAGCAAGGTTTAGTTTTAGCCAGCAACCTGATAAAAATGGTCCACAGCATCTCCTCTCAGGAGGCCTCTTGTACAGTTACCTCTGGGATGTTTCTGAAGGACCAGAGAGTAATCTCTGTCATGCTGGAACAGACTGCTGATTTCTCATGTGTTAGAGATAAAGCCTTCTTACTTCTATTTCTCTGAAACACCGTTTGTTTCTAGATAAGAACGTGGAAGCCATTCTCACCTGGTACATGGTGTGTGGCAGCAAGAAAAGAGCAATCACCATGTCCCATTCAGGCTGGTCATAGCCATGGAAGCAGTGGAAAAGCTTTTTCCCTAATAATTACTCTTTCTCTCTCCAGTCTTGTTTTTCATGTTTTCTTCTTTCCTCCATCCATCAGCTCTCTGTCCCCTCCCTTTCTTCCCACAGCTTCCATTGTGGTCTCTTTTCTTTCCACCCTCAGCCTTGCATTTCTTTTTGGTTTTGGCTGACTGTGCAAAATTACCTCCCATCCAGGTGACAGCAATTCTTTACGCTTGGTGAGCCGCTAACAGGACTCTGTCAACAAAGCCATACAAGAGGCATGATCTTTGCGAGCCCAGTCTTTTGCATCAGATGGAAGGAGCCACGTTTCACGGAATATGGACCTCCTCTGCGGCTGAGGTCTGCTATTGGAGTTTCCATCTCTCAGGTGCAAGTGAATCTGAGCTTAAATGGGACATGTCCTCCGGTTCCTGCTTCTAAAAGTAGAACCCATTTAACTTAGCAGATTACCCAGCTGGAACAGGCTATTTACAGCTGTACCTGAAGTTCTGATAAGGTAATGGTTATGTTGTAAATACCTATCATATTATGTTGCCTTTGGTTAATGTTTGGGATCACACATAAAACAAATGGCTCTGAGGACTGAATAACATCTCAGGGTTCCTCCTTGAAGTGATCTGGGAAATTCATAGGATTTTTAAAGTTTATTTATTTTACTGGAAATTTCCTAGGGAGCTGGTAAAAATAATCTCATTGCATGGTAAAAAGCATGTGTTGCAGCTCAATTTCAAGGCAGGGAGTCAGGGTGGGTCATTTTTCCACTTCACTCATTTAATAGGTGTACATTTCATTAGATGGGATTGGATCTGACATTTATTGGAATTATCAAGAACCTGGGAAAGAACGAAATGGGAGATCTTAGAATAAGGAAGTGCTCAGAAAACGTGTGCACATCATGGGGTGAAAGAGGATTTGCTCTTCCTTTGCCCTTTTGCCCTCTCTCCTTCCCAAAATTTAGTCTTCTTTCAGAGCAGAGAGGAGACAGGCTTTGTGTGTCCACCCTGACATCCTCCCAAATTCTGCTGTTGGTGATGAATGCAAGAAGTATATGCAGGAAAAGGCCATTGGAAAAGAGTTTGTCCAGCCCAAGGTACCTGCTGTACACAAAATCTAGGTAACGAGGAAAGGAAAGGAAAGGAAAGGAAAGAAAGGAAAGGAAAGGAAAGGAAAGGAAAGGAAAGGAAAGGAAAGGAAAGGAAAGGAAAGGAAAGGAAAGGAAAGGAAAGGAAAGGAAAGGAAAGGAAAGGAAAGGAAGGACTGGCATGGGTCATCTCTACTCATCTGTTATTAGACCACAAGGAAGATTTTTCAGGGGGATTGAGTGGGGGTTATGGTGGCTCTTGTCAAAGGGGCAGTGGGAAGACAGCAATGTCCAATCTTATTTGTGGATGGACAATTAACTTTACCTCCTTCTCTGCACTGCCAGCCCCACAGTTTACCAAGGAACACTTGCAGACCAATGTTGCACTGACAGCTTCTCTGTGGCAAGAGGCAGCTGAGGTGCTGCTCTCCACCGACACTCAGAATGGCTCCTCTCGTTACTGCTGAAATGCTCTGCAGAAACCACTCCTCAGGTAGGACACCTTAAGGGATCCACATGTCATTGCGTTCAGACCACACACAAGCCACAGCTCATGCTAGATGTTCCATTTGCTTTATGTTGTTCCTCTCGGAGAGGAAAAACATCCTATTAAATGCGAAAGCCGTGTTCTGCTGTCTGCCCTCATTTCCTGTCCGTGTGCGTGTTGTGAGAGGCAGCCTATGTTAACCTTTGGGCACCATGCAGAGCTCATCAGCATCTGTCCTGAAGTCACTAATAAGGCTTTTTTCTTTTTAATTTAATTTAATTAAGCAAATTTTTCTATTTAATTGCTGGACCCATCCATCCTTTGTCTCTGTGCGTCACTGTGGTTATACTCACACAGGCACTCCCAACCTGAGGAGCTGGAAAAAAGCATCCCCCGAATGATGCCTGAAGCTCAGCAGAAGATGTGGTTCTCTCCCCCTAGGAAACCATAATCAATTTCATATGTGTTGTGTAAATCTGCTATTGTGTCTGCGCATCAAGTAACAGCTGCTTGACCTACTAGGTGAAACAACTGCAAAATACTAGGCTCTTCTGGCACCAGAGCTAGAACCACCAAAGAAAGTCAGGAATATTTATTAGGGGCAACAAAGTCGGCGGCTGGGCTGTTACTACGGGATTCAGGAGATACCATCTTCCTTCCAGGTTCAGCCACAATGCCTTCATTTTCACTCCCACCTTTTGTCCATCCTCTCAGAGATACAGACTGTCTCCCTCATTAAAAGCCCGTACAGTGTCTAGCGTAACGGGCATTGACCCTGTGCAGCCCCAGGTCCTGCCTTCATAAATCAAGTATAAGAAGGGGATTACAGCACTGTCACCCGACAGTAATAACATGTGCTCCAGGTCACAGACACTGAAGGGCAAGGATTGCTCATTAAGGAAGAGAAAAAAATGGGATTTTTTCGCTTGACATCAGAGAAACATGTTCATTCATGTTTACAGGGTTATTGTAAGAGCTCCCTGCAGCACAGATATCCTCTGACGGCAAAAATGAAACTGTACATAGCTGCTCTAGGCTGACCTCCAAAACAGAACAAAGTCCCCAAGACAGAAGGGGGATTTGGGGCCCAGAGGAAAGCCCCAGGCAGTGCTAAGCATTTTGGCTGACGGCAACCTCAGCAAGACGCTCCCCAGCAAGACCAGAGCTCATAGAAACAAATCCCAGCCCTGCCACAAGCCTCCCAATTCTCCCACAACGACCCCAGCCACTGAGGCCCCAAGGCTGAATTTCACAGGTGTTTTAGTCCCACTGCTAAACAGATCTGACCTTTTCCCACTCTGTTCAAAATGTAGTTCAGGGCCACTGGCAGAGGCAAACTCTGCAGCCTCTGCCAGCCCCAAAGGAATTCCGGCCAGTGCCGACAACCGCAGCATAAAACCCAAGTGTTGCAATTTCAGAAAAAAAAGAGACTTTCCTCTGCAGATTTGCAGCATGGCTATTGCTTTCCTAAAGAAGAGATTTTTTTCATTGAAACAAAGCAGGATTTCTAACGCACTCACAAAGACAACCCAGCTCTGTGCTGCTTCTTCTTTTGCAAGAAATAATTCTCCGCTTGGACTTGCAGAGAAACTTTGAATAACAGGCTTCTTGGAGAGCCCAAAAAGGAGAGAGGATAGCCCACGATGCAGTTCTGCAAGTCAGGTGTATTCACGTCTAATCCTGCTTGTGTACCTGGTGTCCTGGTGATGCATCTGAACGGCGACAGGTATGGCTCTGGTACAAGCTCTGCAGAAAAGGGTTGTGATACAGCTAAATCAGCCTGGCAGCCTTGGAGGACTGGAGACCGAGTCCTTCACCTTCTGAAATCTGGGAAGTATTTTCCTATGACTTGCTGGTAATTTGGCGACTCAAATAATCTGATGTTTGAACTGGAGTGATCTGGCCCTGCTGCAGAGGGGATGACTGCTCCTTCCTTTCACTGCCCTACTCAAGAGGAGCCTCAAAATTTCTCAGGGTTGCAGGCAACACAGAAGTGAGGGCAAAAATACGTTCTGAGGCTCCTGCCGAAAGTATTAGTGATGGACTTAGGAAGACCTGAGTTCAGCCTGGCCAAATACACTAAATAGTCTGGGGTAGGTCATTTCATCTCTGGTTTTCTGGTTGTAAAAGAGAAGAAAACTTTTCCCTACCTCAGAGAAAATCCTTTGGTTCTGGCTGAAAACTTTTCCCTACCTCAGAGAAAATCCTTTGGTTCTTAACTACTACAGGAGTGAGGGCCATATAAATTATAATTACACTGAGTGCCTGGTGCTGCTGCCCGGAACTAGCACTTCATTTTTTAGTGCACAAAATTTCTTTTTGGTGGGGAAATTAGCTGCTGCGGCAACCCTAATTAGGTTCCCTGTCTTGAATGACTCATTTCAGCATATAGAAATCAGTTTTCTTTGTCCCTAAAGGAAGTTTGAAATCATGTTTTGGAATTCAAACCAGGTTATATTTGCTCATAACACAGAGGCCCCAAAGTCTGGTTAGGAGAGAGTGGGGAGCAAGGGGTGTTAAACTTAGAAATGGGTTTAATTAACCTGTGCTGTTTATTGCTTGTTTCTAGAGTTCAGCCAGGTTAGGAAAAGAACAAGAATGGGTCACCCAGTGTTTACACAAGGCTTTTGAAGAATGGCCCAGACACTTTTTCCTCCCCTCCTTGTTTCTTTAAACATTCTGAGTTTAAAGTTGTGGCTTAATTTTGGAGCCAAGAAAGGGGGATGTTGATTCAGAGAACAGTAAATAGGTAGTGGCAGGAGGCAATATGAACTTCTCTGTGCTACCTTTAACACCAGCATCTCCTACCTCCTCAGCTTGCCATGTTCTGGAGGCAATAGGAGAGCCTCAGTACAAGGGTAACAATTTACTTCCATGCTGTGTAGCATTTCAGTCATCTGTCTTCATATTGTTTTCCAGGGAAGGATGTTTCTCACCTACTGTGGGAGATGGGAGTATAACAAGTTAGCATCTCATGAATGTTTCAGTAAATTTCAGAGGTACCTTTCCCTGCTAGATGTCTCTCTGAACCCCCTTCTATGCAGAGCCTCCATGCCCAGATCATAAATCCATTGCTGTTAGGAATGGACAGATCTGCCACATCCTGGGCAAGAGGGTGACGAAACGTATTAATGCAGCAGGCCACTTGGGTTTGGTCCTGACAAAATCTTTCTGCTTCTCCATGCCACATCCACACCCCCACGTGCATTGGTTTGAGCACAGCCAGAGAGGTGAAGAGGGACCTGCTGGAGAGACGGGCTTTGCAGCTCCAGCATCCTTTTGGGTTTTCCTGGGCTCAGGAAAGAGGAAGAGGGGTCAGCCTGACTGAAGGAAGATGCTTTTTAGTTCTTTTCACCCAAATGAGTCATCCTCCAATCAACTTCTCATTGAAAATAATGTTACTGTGCACAGTAACAATTTGTTTTTCAGGATTTCATGAGCCTGTCCAATGGCATGGAGCAAGAAGCCACACAATTTAAATAGCTGTCATCAGACTGGGATAACCACAACAGGAAGCTCCAACAGTGGCTCTGAAACTTAGGAATGACACAGTAAGGTTTGGGAAATGATTAAGCCAACAAATTGCACTGTGAGTGAGCAAAGAAGAGACACAGCACTGTTTCAGCCACTGATTTTTACTTTCCTTTTTTTTTCCCCTTGGTTCCATAAAAGAGAGGAGAGGAGAGGAGAGGAGAGGAGATATGAAGGAAAACAAAATACTCATAGAAAGCAACAAAGAGAAATTTTATACACTTCAAAAAGCAGTGGTTTGAGTTCAATACATCCCAGATTTCTTCCCTTAAGACCATATATTAGATTTTTAGATGGTATAAACCGACTTAGATTCACTGACTTTGGTGAAGTCACACTTAATTTACATCAGCTGGGAATCTTGTTGCATAAACTAGTGAAACAAAAGAAGAAAAAATGAGCAAGGAGCCTTCTTTGAGATATGGAGATTACACAGGACAAGGTTTTGACTCAAATGCTGTTTGTAGCAACAGTAGTGTCACTGCGGTAACTCTGTCGGCTTCCACCAGGAGTTTCAACAACCACAAAATAGATCTTAGGCTGGGAACTCAGTAGGGTATAGGCACAAACACTATTGTAAAGAAATAAATGCCCTGCAAACAGAAAGGAAATTACTATAGCAAACAGAAAGGAAAAGAATATCAAATATCACAGCATCCACATGCCTTTCACATGCTGCCAGAATGTAATTCCCTCTAACAATCACCCAGAAGATACCCCAGTGTTTTGTAATGATTACAAGCTGTGCATTGAGCTGGAAGTAGAAAACAGAGGGTCCTCCAGTAGACTGGGTGTGATGTTTGCAGTCATGCCTTGCTTTTTATCTTGTTTTCACAGAAAGAAAGAAGCAACCAAAAAAGAGTGAATGACAACCCCAAGCCATGAAATGCTGATGCTGATTGTCTTGAAGAAAGAAAGGTTTTCTGGTAAAGCAAGGTCAATGATAGGGTGGAAAGATAACTTTACGGTTACAGGACAACTCAGGAGATGGTGAGCCAGCACTTGCTCCTTCCACAGAAACAGAAAGAGGAATAGATAATTTCTCTTTGTTGGTCTGAAATGTAACGGGAGTCAAGATGATCTCTTATTACGCTTTTGGAAAGCGTCTGGGAGAGTGAAACCTCAGTCATGGCAAAGCACGTCTGGAATCCATGTGGAGATGAAGATGTCATGGAAACTTGGATCCAGACAATTCAAAACATTCCTCTAGGCTTGCAATGGAAGACCATGGAGAAACTGCATGACAGTAAGTGGCAGTATTTGCAAAATAGAAGGGGAAGTAAGCAAGCTTACTCCTTTCTAATTATGGAGGAGAGTGTAGTTGATTCAGCCTTAAATGGCCCCTGGAAGAGGAACATGCAAAGAGGAAATTTCCACTTGGCCGGAAATATTGATTTAGTTGGTGGAAGCCAAATTCTTCAGCAGATTAGATAGACCAGTAAGATTTTTCAGATCTCCTTTGGCATGGAAAGCCCAGGATTGAACACCTTTGATATGTTTATTGGGCAATTTCCAAAACATTTCACTGCACACACAGATACTACAAACCCTGTAAAAATTGAAGTGTCTACTCATAATATAATTGTCTGGAACAGAGCTGTCATTGAGTATCAGGAGTTGCTTCAGCATGAACTTACTGAAGTTGCAAGTGGGGAAGTTTCAGCTGAAAGAAAAAAAAAGGAGGAAGAAAGAAAAAAAAAAGAAAAAAGAAAAAAGAAAAAAAGGGAAAAGAAAAAAGAAAAAAGAAAAAAAAATAAAAAGAAAAAAAGTCTGCCAATTATTACAGATGCTGATCTTAATACTATTTTCTGGCTCTCATACATGTGTTCGTAATTCCAAACACTGCCAAGGGAGAGTGACAACATATAAAGTTCAACCACTTGTAGTATGTACTGATGCTAATCTAGGTTGCATTTTTGTGGGCCTATGAGAAGCAACCAAATTCTACACAGATACTTCAAGTGGTGACTCAGGAGGTCTACTTCACGCAACACATTGCACAAGTGAGTAGATGCCTGTAGTGCATGCAGAGACCAATGGAGGTAAGAAAGCAATTGCTTACACAGCTTAAGAAAACAATGCTAGGTCTTGCACATGGTTGTGCTGATTTACCCAAGTCTCCCAAGGGTTATAAACAACACAAGCAGAAAATAGTTCCCTCTGAAACTGGAAGGGTACACTGTGAGCCTTGAATTGATGACCCAGGATGTGATTTAGTCACAGCAGACATGCTGTTGAGAGCATATGCTCCACTTGTCAGCGCATAACTTGATGATGTGGAACAAGCAGGAACAACTCATGCAAACACGGTAAAAGCATCGTGTGCTGCATCTCCTGAGACAGAGGAATCCTCTAAGAACAAAATAGAGCAAGCCTCAGTGCACACAATGGCTGAAAACTCATGTACACACTTACTTCCTGTATTTGCACATGTTTCTGGGAGGAAAGAAGCAGAGAGCAGGTGAAGTGGGTGAGAAGGGCACACATAGCTGTTGCTAGCTATTTCTGCATTCACTTGGAGTCAGGGATCAGCTCACCCTCTGACATCAATCAGCCCAGCCGCACTGAAACCTAAGCCAATAAGACAAGACTTTCTGCTGGTACAAATGGGCACAGGTCCACAGACAAAAGCCAGTCTCATCCTTGGGTGATCTGAAGCAGTGTCACCCCACTGAAGTCAATAACCAATAACCAATAGACCCATAACCCAGTCCTGGCTCTGGAGAAAGACACCAGAGCAGCAGTAGCCATCAGGAGTTGAGATTTTGGCCCCCTCCCTTTTGTTTTACAGTAGATTAGGAAGACAGAGATTTCTCCAAAAGACCAGTGAGGCATGCTGACAGCAGCAGGGAGGGGAAGGGGAAGCAGGGGGCCGAGACAAAGAGCTTTGCTGGGCTTAATAGTGTGGACTCCAAGCTGATGCTGCCAGAGCCAGCAGTGGGACAGGCAAGGAGGAGGTGGCTCGGGAAGCCAAGCAGGCAGCTGCTGCAAGACGAAGAGACAGACACTGAAGGACTGGACATGGGGTGGGTGAGAAGATAGCAGGCCCAGGGCCAAGAGGAGAAGAAAGGAGTGGGACCCGGCAGCCAGATGAGCGTTGGAAAGGCATCCGCTGTCCTCTGACACATTCGTGATGTAACAGCAACAGCTACACCACTGGGCTTTTCTTGTGCAGTCATTGTGCTTCTTCAGCAAATTTGCTGGTGTGCTGAATTTAGAAAAACCATTCTTAATAACAGAAAGAGGGAGATGAGGTTTCAGAGGTGGGACCACCTAATGTTGAAGTTGCCCAATACTTCTTATTAAAAGACTGCTTTCAGCCTTACTTATAACTTTGTCACACTAACCATCTGGCCTGCTATTCCTCATGCTGGGTGTCTGCCTCAAGCTGAATTTGTTTTGTTCATTTGGTTTTGCATTTCTGCTTAAGCGGTGCAGCTGTTTCTGAGAACAAGGAGAAGAAAAATGCATTGTTTCCCTCATGGTGAAACATTCTTACTGGTCTCTGACTCCCATGCCTCAGAGCAGGCACCCAAGTACAGGGCTGCCTTTGTATCAACATGTCCATGGCAGACTCTTTGCAATCTACCCCTGTTTGGCCAACTTATAAGCCCTGGAAAAGCCAACATTTGTATTTTGTTTGCAGAAGAGGCAAACCAAGCACTTGTTTTCCCTGAAGGTTGCCTGAACATCTCTCCTGCCTTTGTGTCCCATCTCTTCCAGCTCCTCTGTGTCACTCTGCAGAGGTAGATACACACATGTGGCCCTGCATGGGGACATAAGGATTGATCAGGATTGCCTCTGCCACCACTCTGCTGAGACCTCTGGCTCTGAGAGGACTGTGCCTGCTCTGCCTTTGAAGGCAGAGGTAAGTGGAAGGAGTTGGGAGGTAGGAATAAAAAACCCCTATGACGCACCAGCCACAGCTAAGAGGATATAGGTTATGAGAGGAGCAAGGTGGAAGCAGGAGTACCATGAAGGGGCATCACCCAGGATCTAAGTGATAGAGCAGGAGCATTGAAAATATAGAAAGTTCTCCTTTGGAGAGGCTGCACCTCTACACCTCAATGTCCCTTGACAGCCCAGGTGCTGACACCAAGCCTGGGGTTCTCCTGTCTCTGCAGTCGGTGGGGCTGATGGGCTGCTCTCCTTCCATCACCTCTGCAGATCTCCAGCTCCCTATCCCCTGGTGACCTGTGCCAAGGTCAGCCTGTCTCCACATTGCACACTCTCTAAGGGGTGAGAGAGAAAGCTCCGAAGCTTTGTTGTGGTTCTCCCCAATAGGCCTGTGCAATAGCACATGGAGAACTATGTTAAAGGAACATTATGACTGCACAGCAGAGTGAGGAAATGCTGATCAGGAGGCTTTCCATACAGCATTAATTCACCTCCTTTGTGCCTGTGTGTTATAGTACAGCCTTTAATTACTTGATCACATAGCGTTTTGCTGGGTTTTTCCCACAGGACCCCTGCATCCTTTATTGCCAAGCCAGAGGGGTGTGTAGGAAATGAGGAAGGGGATTGGAGGTGGAGAAGAGCTGATCTGGTCATTAATGAAGCTGAACGCTGCCTAGCCCTGCTCCTACCACTGAGCCCTTGTGTGCTACTGGCAAGTCACTTAAATAAGCATTTTCTAAGTTGGCCACTACCTCCCATTCTGTTTGCCAAACTACAGACACCTGGAGCCAGACTGGCAAATGTGCTGAGTATTCTGCATTGCAAGTAAAGTTGCCGGGAGCTGTGCCTTCAACATGAAATTATGGGAGTCCCTGGAATTAAATGTTTAACAGATCCTGTCCACTCTTAGAATTTTCCTGCCCCACACTCCAGCTCTTCAGCCACAGATGTATTTTGTCCCTTGAGTTATTTCATAGCAGGCATCATAGGTTTGCCAGTGGTTCCCTTTGGGTGGCTTCAGTATCAAAACCTGCTAACAAGGATATTCTAGGGGCTGCTTAGCTCACTTTTCTTCTGTCATCTCAGCTCCATGTCCTGCCCAAAGAGGTTCTTAAGTGCTCATTTTATTTATTCATGAACCTTACACAATATTAGGCTTTACTACTGACACACTATTCTCCCACCCTGTGCTGCTCCCTGGTCCCCTCAACACTTTTTTATTTTTATTTTTCTTGTTCTTTTCTCTCAGTGAGCACCCAGCTCTCATATTCACAGAAAACAATTGGGTTTGTTATATATCTACAACTTTGCTTTCACAATAGTCACTTGGAGGGTAAATTCTCTGCAGATTTAAGTAATGTGCCCATGTCTAAACATAGAGAGAGCACGCACACACACAAAAATCACAAAACCCCAAACTTGTGTAGCTGTAAAGTTAGGAGCCAGAGTTAGTGGTCCCAACTCTAATATATTCACTTCACTTTGGTAAAATGGAAGCGGCACTAGCTCCTTCCTCTTTTCCCAAGGGCTGTTGTAGGGAGAAATCTGTCCATGTTTGTGAACTGCTCAGATTTAAAGTGAAAGTGTCACAGGAAAGCCCATGAGGAAATGCAATCAGTTTGTGTTCTAGGCAGAGCTTAAGTGGTGTTTAGTAAATAAGGTCTGAGGTCAAGTAATGAGGGTAAGAAGAAATTCTGAGCAATTACCCAGTGAGCCCACTGATGCTCTGTCCTAGGCAGTGACGGTCTTGTGACTGTCACAAAATGCAGATGCATAAAGAACTTTGAATTAAGGCATGAAGAGCAATCATTACTTTAGCCTTTCTTATTTATGAGCATTTCACATTTCCAACCTCAGTGATTTTTTTAATGTTACTATTAAGAGGTAATAAGGACACTAGTAATACAAAAATAAGTGTTCATACAGCTGAAATACTATGCAGTTAACACATTTTCTAAAGAATTACTTGGTTATCCGCTTGTCCTCTGTGACCATATAGTACTGGACTTTATAGGATATATGTCACTACTTACTTTTGAAAGCCACAGACAAAAAGCATGAGGAGATATTCATATTCTTGTGCATTTCACCATTTAATTTTTCCCCACAGTATTCAGGTTACTTTTTCCCTTAATCTAATTTCCTCCTCTTTTTATACCTTTACATACAAGAAAGCACCATGTTAAAGATTCATTGTCCTGCCTACTTAGAAACCAGTAAGTGTGAACAGGTATCAACACACCCCTACAAACACAGCCAGCCAGTACATAGCCAAACCAAGCAGGTCTGTGTCATTCTCCCATTGCACTCTTCAATGACCCAAATAGGCTTGGATAATTTCTTCAGACCCTCAGTCCATGCTATTGCTTTGCTTTGAAGACCATCCAGGTTATCATTATCTCATTCATTCAGTAGACCACTGATTTCAGAGAAAGATCATAGCTTTCTGGTCCTGGTTTGTGTGCTCTTTGCATCCTCAAGACCAAACTCTGCTGACCATCCTTGTGGTCATGCCGCATACCAAACTCTTATCAAATCTCTTCCATGTATTTGCCCACCTACCACCTTCCATTTGTTGATCCTCACATTTGGCTTTAATAACGCACTCAAAAATTCTTTCACTATCACATCTGCCAAGGATTTTCCTCCCTTCTCATAGGCTGTATATTTTGGGTTGATTAATAGATGTTTGTTTTGCGGCGTTTTTTCCACGATGAAATGGGGGGTTTTTTGGCCAGCTTTCTGCTCCTCCAAAGTCACACTGCGTTTGTTCTCTGCCTAAACTTGCATTTGCAATTCAGCCTAGTTAAATAGCATTTGTTAATGCCATTAATGGGCTTTTAACTCTCCGCAACCCGATTAATAGTGGAGATATTAAGTACACCCAGAAGTAATGTTTACAAAAGCATTCACGTGATTTAGAAGCATGAGTCCTGTCAAATGTCTCCGCGTCAGCTTTGCCTTTGAAAGTGAACTTCACAGTCTGGCACGGACCCAGAGAGCTCGGAGCATGCTCCATTTATTTGGGGGCGGAGAGTAGCAAGCTTATCCCTCCGCAGCAGGATGCTGGGATGAACATCAAATCAAAGTTGACTTGTGTATATTGACATTTTTCCTTCCCTTCCTGACTGGTAATACTTTTTACAAGATCTTGTTTTCTGCCTTACATCCTGTTCAGCCACTATTTTTGTCCCTCTGTTTTTAAGAAAGAAATGGGGACTCTGTCACTTCAGGCTCCATCTCATTTATGCATGGATAAACTCTCCGGTACTACTTGTTTTCACAACCTCTCTTTCAAAAATTCTTTCATCTTTCCTTGGCAGCAAGAACTCCCTTCAAATTCCTCTTGCATGTGCCCTCACCCTGCAGCAGGTAATGACTGAGCATTCAGATTTGGTTGCTTTTTTTTAGATATTAACGTTTCTAAATAAATACACCTATTTATGCAGGACCCAGACAGGTATTCACAACAGACAGTGCTTGTTGTGTCCCTCTAACATTTGCTTTTCTAACAAGCCTCACAAATGCCTTATCTCAACTTAGTCACCCTCAGTTTGCTTTCAGATCCCAGTATGGGGAAGTCCTAATTCTGAGAGGAACAAGACTGAACACTTAGCTTCTTTCCTGGACTCCTCTGTCAGGAAGAGACTGTTTACACCTCAGTTCGTCGGAATAATTTCCCAGAACAGCAGCTAGCTACTTGTTGCTAACTTGTCACAGCAGGAGCCGCACAGCTCCATCTCACTCATTGCACAAAAGCACTGAAGCTCCATGGGCCCACAACCTGCTCCGGCTGTGAGTTCTTCCCAACCATTCACAAAAGGAGAAGGGCCTACCTTTCCAGCCAGTGTCCAGAGAACTAAATTGCTGCAAAGATCCCTGTTGGCATTTCTTGGGTCGGCGCTGACCGCCTTAAAGAATAAACATTACTTTTACGTCCATCCCCTTGTTGATGCCCTTTGGAACCTTACTCAATCCCGTGGGGTTCACCACTTGAATTAGAAGTACAGAGCTAGTGGGCAATTCACTGTGCTGACATACAGACATGGTTCGCATACCAGCTCTGAAGAATCAGCTTATCTTACTGCAGACATTGTGCTAATCCTGAATGACATTCATCAATAATTCAGCAGAGACTTGATTGCTTTTGGCTGCTGCATGCTTGTTGTTCACATGGCAAAAGAATGCCATCTATCATTGCTTGGGGACCTTGCCTATGCTGGCTTGCTCTGAGGTTTCCTATTTGACACAAACTGAATTTTGAAGGGCTGATCATGCTAGATGATCACATGCTTTCAGCTCTTCATGCAGCAGGAGAGGAATGTTTCTGTAGGCAATCACACAGTGTGGCTCTGTAGGCAAACACACTTTCCTCTACACTGACAGCTTTTAGTCACCAGACAATTTTCAAAGACCAAGCTACAAGTATGAATGGAGAAGAACCTCTGGAGTTTCTCCATGAAGTAGGAGAAGGATTGAATGCACCAATTCTCTGCATTTCCCTACTACATGTAACTATATATTACAGAAGCAGTGTACTGTTTAGAAGTTACAAGATTTCCCACCAGCTGTTCACACTTACGGCAAGGATTGCCCGCAGGCACAGGCTGCCCAGGGAGGTTGTGGAGTCTCCTTCTCTGGAGACATTCAAAACCTGCCTGGACGCGTTCCTGAGTGACCTACTGTAGGTGATCCTGCTCTGGCAGGGGGGTTGGACTACATGAGCTTTTGAGGTCCCTTCCAACCCCTGACATTCTGTGATTCTGTGATTCTGTGACTCTGTGATTGTCCTTTTAATATATATAGTATCTTGGCACCTCCTGTGGTCCTGCAGAGAGGAGACCACTTCAGTGAATCCTGTTCAGTGGAAGTTTAACATGTTCAAAGAGGCTTGAGAACTTGGTGATCTGGAGCAGCCTGTTACCACGTGGTTTGAGGGTGGAATTAGAGCTACACCCTTATTATGGCAGCTGGCATGACAGAGAGGGGCAGAGTTAGTCAGGGGGGCCCAACTGTCATTTGGTACCTGGTGAATGTGAGACATGGACTAGTCAAAGGGGGGATGGAGAACCACAGAACAGACCCAAGGAGCAGCCCTGCTGGACTGCACACTGCTTCCCCATGGGTTCCTGCCAAGCACAGCCCTGCCTAATTTCGGACACCCTGCTGTGGATGTGTTTCCAATAAAACAAAAGAGAAAAGGGCTTTATTTCAAGAAAAAAACACCCACAAGAAAATGAATAAATGCTATTTAAAAATTCTGTCTCCTTTTCATGAGCTTAACACAGAACACAGGTCCATCTCAAAGTCCCAGCACAACACAGAGGGCCTCTGAGACCACATCTGTGGGAGACCTGTCTCTGATGTGGCCCCATCCATAAACCCTTCTGAAGCACTCCAAACAAAGGGAAAGGCAAACTGACAGCTCCAGTCACCAAGAAAGCAACTGGCTTTGTTGGAAAAAACAGAAGTCTGTGTTTCTCTTACTTATTAAAAGTTTTGGGTTTTGCTGAAGACAGACTTCTAGATTTAGCCAGGAGTGAAACATCACCTGTTGTCCTTCACAAATGCTAAAGTTCTGTGGGGAAGCAGTAACCACTTAACAGGAATAGGATTGCTCATGGAGGGCTCAGCCTTCCTCTACCCACGGGCATCAAGGGCATGCTTGTGCACCGCAAACATGAGCAGTGGTTGGGTAAGCCCAAAACCTCCAGGGCCCTAAGCTTCCCTGTCAGATTATGGTCTGACATTTCTTTAGAGGTTGGTTCAAGGAGCTGGAGGGGAGTGTAGCACAGGAGATCTAAGGAGGTGCTGTGTCTTCCTGGAGCACTGAGGAACCTCAAGTATGCAATGCCATGAATGAGGGGTGTCAATGAGGGACATGACAATGGAAAGCATGACTTCTTCCATAACCGCTACCCTCCTCCATAAGGCAAGTTTATACACTGCAAGGACCTATCTACCTCTACATCCCCCCTGGTGCTATGAAGCCTATTAACATGATCATTACTATTTGTCACAAGGACTTTGCAAACATGATGTGACTATTAAGCCCCAGCTGTAATGAACTCTTCATACGCTGTACAAACCTGTCCCAAAGAACAGAGGGACACAATGGAGCAAGGGCATAAATCACAGTATAGCGACTGAGGATGAGAGAGGAGAATCGGGAAGGTCAGAGTAGCTGGATGATAAGAGAGTCAGCACACTGGTCTCACGGGCACAGTTTGTCTCCGATGGCACATAACTCATGTGTAGGCCATCCCTGTGAGTAACAGCCAAGCTTCACTTCTGTTGTCTTCTACTTTTTTCACCTCTCACAATGACACCTACTGGAAGTGAAACTGAGATCAAGGAGAAAGAGAAACTGGGACCTGGCTGTTTACACCTTACTATGTTCACATGTATGTCAATGTCCTAATCAGTGGTTAGGAGGACATCTGTCAATGTGTGCAAGCATGTGTTGAAGAAATTGGTCTGGCAAGTTGAGAGATGGTTAAAAAAAAAAGCGCAGGGAGGTCTGTAACTAGCAGAGCTCAGGCTGAGCCATTAAGAGTTGGCTAGTAATTAGGAATACAACAGTGCCTTGATGGCCTCAGCAAGACAGATGGGAGATCATCAGCTCTTCAGTTCATCAGAATGTTGTGACGGACACATCCCTTGGAAGTCAATACTGAAATTAGTGAGGCAGAGAAGTCTGCAGCAAGGCATTACTACCAAGGCGTGAGACTCTCAAGTGGTGTACAGTAGTGCAGCTTTAATAAAAAATTAGGTGGTGTTCAATCCCAAAATCAATTTGTGGGGTTTGGGGGGTTGGGGAGGGTGGGGGGGTTGGCTGGTTCTGTGTTGTGAACTTTTACCACAAGCAGAACTCTACCCCGTTGTTGTTTCGATAAGAGACAGGGGATGTTTCGCAAAACTTTGTGGCAGAACATGTAACACTGGCCAGAGGGCTGTCAGATTTGCAAAACTGGGTGAAATGTTGCAAACAGGCAGACTGGCGCCATTGGAGAGCAATTCCGAAAAACAAACTCGCGGACACTTCCCGCTTTCTGCCAGGCACCCAAACACCCTCCAGATATACTTTTAACAAATGCTCCTGCATCTCAAGTGCTGTCTAGCCTCCAGGACCTCAAAACACTGCCTCAGCATCTGCAAAAGTATATAAATAATTAATATAGAAAGCTTATTAAGAAAAAAAAGGCAGAGGTTTGACTATAAGCATTTAAAATAAGTATTGACTTTGCACTCAATAATTCTGCAGGAAACTTGCCATCCCGCTATGCCAATGACCGAAAATGCCACCAGTATGTCTCTCTTAGGGGCCACCCAAAATGTCTGAGTAAATGACCATGCCATTGTGTGATGCCTTAAAATAAAATGACTATAATTGTGGCTAGGCTTTAGCTATCCAGGAGCCACATGAAAGAACATAAAAGCCACAGAATAACTTAGCTACATTGCCTACTGGGGCTTTGCCAGGGCTATTTCTGCGATGATGAAATCTCTATCTCTGTGGAAGTTACACTTAATTTCTGGTTCCCAGTCCTCTGATTTACCTTGCCTGGAATTCAGCTCTATCACCTTGAATTCACTGGTGTTTGTTCTTCTGCAGCCGAATCCTGTCATGGAAATGTAATTAAGGATAAGCTGTTCTCTGGTACCAACCTTGCTCAAGAGGCCTAAGTCCCACCCCAAACCTAATGCAGTCTAAAGAAGAGGCGGTCTGTTCCAGGACATTGCGTAGGAATGCATGGCTGTCCTGCTGAGTCACCCTGATAGAAGGAACCATGCAAAGGTATGCAGTTATTTTTTGCCTGGTGCTTCATCATGTGCAAAGCCAAATTATCTTACCCAAGTACAGGACGGGGAGACACTTTGTGGTGCGAGCAGCAAAAGAGGGTGGCTGTGCAACTAAAACTGTTCCAAAATATTTAATTATCTGCCACTGCATGGCTAGTGCTCTCAAAAACTTTTTGAAGAGTGGAGTTGCCGCTGGAGCAGCAGAATGAGTAACAATTATTACCTACAGCCACAATCTACACCTTGGGAGACATGTCTAGTGCTGAGAGACCCAGAAATGAGGATAATCTTGCAAGGGGACTGAGGGAATCCCTGCCCTAAGGGGGAAACTCAGTAAAAAAGAGGGAGAGCACAAAAAAACTTGGGTCTGTATGTGGAGTGCTTGAGAACTTTCTTTCATTCCTTTCTTTCCCTAGAGAAGGTAAGTAACTGTGAAAGAGAAGCCATTTCCAGGGGTGAGAAAGTGACTTTAGGACCCTAAACCTGCATTTCAAAAGTGGATTAGGGGGAGGGCTTTCAGCAGGGGGGGTTTCTAACGCCCATCACGTTTTGAAAACAAGTCTTTGGTCCTCAAAGATTTAAACCTATTAAGTGTTTAAACATTCTAATGCACACTTTTCAAAGCTACAGAAGTTCCCACTCCTGCCTCCGAGTTTACACCCTGCTCCCCTTCCTCTGTAGAGCTTTGCTGGCACAGTGGTCCTGCTGGGCAGCTGCAGCAGCCTTTGTGCCCTGCTCTTTGCATATCATTCCTAAATTATTACGAAGAAGTCAGCCCCTGTGCAGAGCCTGAGTTATTACGTTTAGAGTGGGCAAGTATAGTAGCAGTGTAAACAGCAGACGTGTCTAGAAGCTCCGGTGCCATCTCCTCTGTCTCCAAGTCTCGTGCTTCTCTGTGATCCTGAAATTCCAAATAGTTTCAAGGCTGATGTGCTACCCTGGCAGAGCAGGTACAACAGCTTGCACTAACCTAAGAGTTTTGGTGGCTAGGGAGAGAATAGCCTGCATACATCATCTTTCTATAACAGTAGTGAAACCTTCTCAAGCCACTCCACTGATACATGGATAGTGATTAGAGGGAGCAGGAGAGAGGGACACCAAATGCCCTACTCCACACAGAGCAAATTTGCATCTTCCACTGTTTGTTTAGGCATGATAGTCCCCAGTTAGAAAACTCCTGAAGTGCTGCTCAGCTAGGCTTGAGAATGAGAGTCCGTATACAAAAAGAAGCTGTTGGGGTTTCTCAGCCATTCAAAGAGCCTGATCATATGTTCATCACATCTTCTCTTCCCTCTTTGTCTCTTGAGTTGTCCTTTCATTCTCCTTTATTTGGGTTACAGGTGCTTGTGTACTAGTGTTTAAACTTGTTATACTGCCAGTCCCTGCTAAAGTCGTCCGGCTCATGAACTCCCTTGAAATAATGTGTTGATCTTCTGACACATCACAGCATGGACCTCACAAACCCACCTGAAGCACCTGGTGGGACTATGAGCTGACACACTCTTCCAAGCACAGAAGGGTTAGGGGGCAGGATCCCTCCCCAGTTCACACTGCTCTGATCAGAAATTACACACTCAGGCAGGCAACAAGGTTATGCAGCTGCACATCTTTGCCCACTGGTCTCATGGGGATCTCTTTCTGCTTCAATTTCCCCTCTGTCATCACAGGTAAATGTGTCATGGACATGCTGAGGAGTGACCTTGATAATGCTCCTCTATCTGGGTCGAAGGGAGATGAGTTTCCTCCAAACTGCGTCTCCAGAAGTCCTACTCTAACGCAGCAATTTTAACTTTTACGTAAAGACAGTTTCCAGACACCTGTGCTGATGAGAAAAACTTGACAATGTGAAAAGTAATTACTTGAAAGCTGAAGGCAAATAAATACCCCTGCCCCAATTACCTTTCTTCTCAGTGCCTGGGCTCTTTAAAGCAAGCCTCTAGGAGCCTGGCCTGGGGTCGTAGGATGGCTGAGGACAAAGCATAAAAATGGCACTTGCGCATTCTGCTGTCCTGCACAGAGGTGAATGCTCTGGCAAATAAGAAGACAATGCATAATGTGCTGTATTAATTATACCTATACCTGTAACCAGGCCATTGTTCCTGCCAGTGCCTGGAAAAGCCTGGGAAGCCAGGCATGATATGCAAAACTGCTATTCCTCCTTTCCTTTCTCTTCTCCATTCAAGGCACTTACACAGAACACAATTAAGGATGGTATTTATTTATTTCTTTGAATGAAAAAGAAAAATTGTGCTTGTGATTTGGGAGGAAAGCTGCCAGAAGAGGAACTGGAGCCCTTCCAATACCTCACAGTCTAGTAGTTAAGTATTGCCTGAATTGGGCACCAAGGAATCTTGAGTCCGGCTTTCTTCCACTCACTGGTTTATAACTCTTGGCATTTAAAAAGGCACCTTGTAAACATTTATTTCATTGTTCTTCAGTATATAATTGAGTCATTTTCTGGCTTACCCTGTCAGAGGGAGGAAAGCACCCTGCAAGGGGAAGTTTTTCTCTTTTCCCATTTCTTCCTTGCTCGCTGGGCTGCAATGGCACCAGCAGCTCAGTGCCTTCCGCTTCCCGCCAGCTGCTTTCCAGCTGCCTCTGAATGGGGGGGAACTCACCTTGGAGAAAGAGGATCTTCTCTCTGCATTGCCAGATCTTCACTCACCGGCATGATACCTGTTGTATCTTCCTGCATCAGTGGCCCTCAGTCAGCTGATGTGCCAGCCCAAGCTCCAGTCTTACCTTTGGAGTGAGCCAAGCCAAGACCTTCCACACGGCTGGTTCCTATGGGACTGATGTGAGGGGGTGGCCACCTCCCAGCCCTCCCTGCTCAGAAATGCAGTTGCTGGTCTCAGCGGCAGTGCTCTGAAATTTGCCCAGCTGCTCAACATGTCTGTGCTATCCATGTGAGGGTGGTATATGCATAATGCTGTCCCTAGCTGGCTCCATGCTCAAGTCAATGTGATGATGATAATGATTATTTTTTTTAATATTTTTTTTTTGCATTTAACGCACAGGCCAAGGCTTGTTTGATGCTGTGGCAGAAGCCCTGCCTCTCTGTTACACCTTACAAACAAAGTTAGTGGAGATCTTTGCTGCATTCCAGTGAGGACTGAGCAACTGCTAGTTAATCATTTATTGCTGTGTGAACCTGCTGAATAGCAAATATGCTAGAAAGGGGAAAGGAAAGGGCATGGCAAGAGATTAACTGAGGACAGTCAAAAGTCAACCAGAAAGGAGTATGGATGAGGCTGAAAAGGTCAGATGGCAAACAGGAAGGCTACTGTAGTGTAAACGCTGCCTCTCAGCAGCATGAGGGCCAGATATACTATTCTGCTCCCAGTTCAGCCCTCTCTGCTCCATGACCATGGGTACTGCAGGCTAAATGACGAGCTGCTGCCTCTAGCTGAATTTGATGGCTTGTTTTCCCAGAAGATCTTTCTGGATTCACTAAGTTTCTTTCACCTTTCCAAGATTCAGGTCTCCACTGTTCCCAAAGTGTGTGCTTCTTGTAGGCAGAGACCTGTCACAATCCCTGCAGCCATCAAAAACCGCACTTCCCCGCACAAAGTGCTGTTCTCACCAACAGCTCTGACTGCCAGTCCTGTCAGCACTGGCGTAGTGTGGAAGGAGAAACAACTGAAGACAGAGAGTTAACTTTCTGGGAATGGACTTCTCCAATGAACCACTGCTTCTGTAGTGTGGTAGGGCTGGTGGGACAGAGCACAACATGTATCTGGTAGGACCATAAGTAGAGTTTAAGCAGAGCAAATGTCCCTTTCCTAGAAACCCATGGGGTATTCACTTTAGGTTCCAACAGCTGAAGACCAGTGAGTTGGAAAAGCAAATATGGGCACTGCCATCCAGGCTCTGGCTGCCCCTGACCACCCCAGTTAGATGGTAGGTAGCTAGAAAAGTAAGCATGACCACATGGGCATGGGAAGGATTTATGGTGTGTTTTTACTAGTCAATATACAGTGGGATGCTCAGGTCCATGGCAGCTGTGTCTCGGAAGACAGCAATGCCACACGGGTTGGAACTGGGCCAGGTTCTACCCTCATGCTAAGCATGACTCCATTAGGGAAAGCAGATGGGAACAGCACCTCAAAACAGAGGAAAAGGCTCCATTTCGTCACCTGTCAACATAGCAATGGTATGACATTGCCAGCATGTTTAGAGCATGGTGGCAAAACACAGTATCATGGGACATGTGCTCAGAAAGTGGGGCATTTGTTTTGAGAAAAGAACAATACTGAGTGAATGCCACAATTCAGAGAGTGAAGTACTTTGGCCAACATAAACACAGCAGTTATTGATATATTTACGTGACTGAGGTTCCTGCCTTGAACTGTCACTATCCGTCAGACTCAATCACCTTTTCTTTGCCCTCCACCTCAAGCCTTAGTATTGACGCAGACACAAGAGCAACTCTCAGAACTCTGGTTGATCATCATACCACTCTGTCCATGTTGATGGGAGAGC
Organism: Apaloderma vittatum; assembly: GCF_000703405.1. Taxonomy (NCBI): domain Eukaryota; kingdom Metazoa; phylum Chordata; class Aves; order Trogoniformes; family Trogonidae; genus Apaloderma; species Apaloderma vittatum. The sequence continues at coordinate 52,762 of NW_009698864.1, read as the reverse complement.
CTTTGGAAAAGACCATGGTGCCAGCATGCTTGAGCCTACTGCTTTCAGCAGTCCCACTTCTGCTGGGTGGAGGGCTCTGAGACCTTCTGGCATGTCCCTGTGAGCTCTGGCTTCATCTGGCATCATCGTTGGTGGAAAGGCCATTGTGAGTCTTGGTGTCTTGATGGAAAAAGTGGTGAAGATGGATCCTGTCCCCCATAGCTGCGGGTCTCTTCAGAGCTCATGTCATTCTGCTGGGGTCAGGGGGAGAGAGCAGCTGTGTACCTGGTAGCCAAGGAGAAGAAGGCTACGCTACACCCGTGCTCCCAGGTGTCAGCAGAAACAGCAAATACCCTCTGGCAGGGAAGTCTGTCTCCACCTCATCTATTGCTCTGTACTGCCTGGCCATTGCTTTGCTTGTCTTAGGCTGTTGCCAGCCCACCCCCATTGCCTTTCTGAATCTGCTAGGATGTGGTTGAGTCCTGGGGTCTATGGGGCCATGGTACCTCAAGAAATAGGGCAACAGAGACCAGCTCAGTCTTTTCTGCCTCAGTACCGGTCTTTATGCCAGTTGCAGCAAGATAGTTCTTTTTCCTCTATCTGCTCATTGCAGGTTGGTGTGAACTTAGCAACGGAGATTTACTATGTTTTTCTGCTGTCCTATAGAAGAACTTGGTCCATTTCTCAGCTGGCTGGGAAGAAAGTTAGGAAGGGCAGGAGGAACCCACTTACCAACTCTCTGAGGACTCAGCAGGCTGGCCCTTCAAAGGCAGAAAGAAGTTTGTTATTCTTATGGCTTTTTAAAATAGTAAGAAGTGAAAGAACAAAATAAGTTATTGCTTATTTGATGGCCTCAGCAGGATTATATTGCTTCACAATGTGCATGGCAAAACCCAAACAAATACGTCTACCAGAAACTCTCTTTTATTTGCCTGCACACAAGTACAATTTACACTGTAAAGTATTTTTATAGTCAGTGTTCTCATTAAAAGCAATTAAAATAAAGAGGAATGTCTTGCCAAAGCTGAAAATATCTCTGTCAATTTGATTTGGACAATTTACTTTGCAGATAAATATCAGCTGAAAGTGAGGGCATTGATTGAACATGTAACCAGTATCTCCCGTTTCCTGTTTAAGACTCTGACAAACTACAGCAGAGCATGAGCAATGGGATGGGGAGAAGTTGGAATGCGTGGCTGAAGAGAAAAAGGGAGGGTGAACAAGAAGAATGGAGATGGAATTACTCATCAGTGGTTATATGACTTGATGCCTAACAGAAATAAAACATTCTGGCAGTTCAATTTTTCCATGGAGCTGGCAGAAGAATGAGGGAGACATCAGCATGGTGCAGAAGCCAAGGCTTCTCACCACCCAGCAGCAGCTGTGGTGCAGCGGAGCACTGGCACTCTTCTAGGAAGGCGATTGCTTCCATTACAGACTGGTTGTCTCTGGCCAGGTTTGAGGACCACTTCCATGGTTTTCTTTGCATGTGGCATGTCAGAGAAACCTAGGTATGCCACAGAGTCTCCTCTTGGCCAGGTCCGTGCTCTGTAGGCCACGATGTCCAGGATGTGGCTGCCCATCTGGCAAGCTTTCTCTCCACAGGACTTTGCTGAATATCTTAAGCATTTCTGCTTTGTTTTACCTGACAGACTCTGCAGGCCTCAGCAGTCCAGCAGCTGCTGTTACGTTGCGTCCAGACATGTTTCTGTCTGCAGAAGCCCCAAAACACTGGACGTCCCATCAAAGCACAAGCAAGCCATAGCTGTCAGTGTGTAAACCTGGGCTCATCACAAAACAGGACTGAGCTCTGAATGTCAGATGAATCAACTCCCTTCCAAGCAAAATAGTGAAGGGGGAGTGGGATGCCACATACCTGAGAGTAGGTAGGACAGGGAAGCCATCACTCATGGGTGATACAGCAGGGCAGTTTCACGCCTACACAAATCCTAAAATGTTATTATGCCGTCAGGGCCAAACAGGGAGAGTATTTTTGCAAATTGTGTAAGAAATGCAAGGATAATTACAGATACAGTAACAAAAAGGTAAATACCACTTGATGGGCAGAGCTGGACCTTCTGCTGTGCCGTGCCCATTCAGACTAGGGGGCTATGTGTCACACAGATGATGAACAGGCCTTTGGCTGCACCACCACACAGGGGGCATCTCAGCCATCTCACTCTTCAGAGCTAGCAGCTGAGCCATAGAAAATATGAAGATCTCTTCCTCAGGGACTTTCTAGGAACTCACTTCAGGAGGATTCCTGTTGCTGAAAAGGACATACATCAAAGCGTTACATATCCTGTGGGAGGAGAAGGGGAATTCGCAGACATCATCTCTTCCTTATGTAATTAAAAAAGTCAATGGGAAACGAATCCAGACATGAATATTTATCTTTGGCTTCCTGGTAAGCATTTCACTGCACTAATTTCTTTGGACTCCTTCCAGTTTGCTTATAGAGAGAATCCAGATACAGTGGCTCCTCATAAGGACTTGGGCACCTGGGGACATGTAGCCTGAGAACCTGTTGACCCTCAAGTTGTCTGACTGGGCTAACACATGCATCTTCATCTAACGTATCCCCCAAAGACTCACCCCTCTAAGTAGCAATTTCCATAAAGGGTAACACTGCCATAATTCTGTTAACAAGCAGTGCTGTGAAACTGCCTGCTGGTCCCTTCCCACACACCACCCTTGTCCCAGAGAGATGTCCGAGGGGGTAAGATGGAGAGGGATCTGTCAGCCTGGCTGCATCAGTTTTAGACATCAGCAGGACACAGGCCCCCTACGAGCTCACTGCACAAGGGTGACTTTCATTGCATGAGGCCAAATTGTCAGGGCTTGGGAAGGGACCACAGACACACTCAAAGGCAACATTAGGGATGGCATCCTGCTTCCCTATGTGCTCTCACCCCACAAAGCTCTCACACACATTTCTCTCCATGGCCTGGGGGAAGAAACACAGTCAAGGTCTCCCTTTGCAGGACTCATGTCCCTGCTGCCAGTACTCCCCCGCTTAAGGATGCTACTACCTACTCTGGCTTCTAATGTGTGAGTGAACCCCAGCCCCCTACAAAAGAGCCCTCCCTTAGCCCATGGGTTTTTTTGCACAGAATCTCTTCTTAGAGTCAGGTAAATTTGCAAATTCAAGTTAGGAAGAGCTTAAGGTAGACTTCTCTGTATAAATCTACTTTTTCTCTTCCCAGGTACAAACACTACAATATAGTCTTTACATGCAAAAGGCAATGTACTTTTACCCCACAGGTTTCCTGTCCGCATAGAGCAAACTATAATCTACAATCTGCACAGGTCCATCCTTCCCTCCTGCTTTATCCATGTTTATTTACCACTATGCAGTCTCTGTTCTGAACACACTATTACTCATTTCCTGCTGTGGTACTTTTGCCATTGCACCTGTTCCTTCACAAACGTTGATGAGATGAAGGCTAACGTGGTGAGATTAAGTCTCAAACTTTTGGATCATGCTCTACCTTGGGCTTCTGCTCATTCTGCACTTGCCTCATGCCACCTGGGGTCCTTATGATGGGAAACCGAATGCCTGGTGGCACCTCTATGGTTAGCAAGCAGAGTTAGAAACTCCTCAGTGGGTCACCCCAGTCACCTTGTTGGCTGCAGGTGAAGAATTTGAGCCTATTTTGAGATGGCTGTTCCTTGCCATGGCGGTTTCCCGTCACCTCTCAGCAGTTTCCCTTTCTGAGCAGGCATCACTCAGCAGCTCAGGTAGTACCTTTGGCATTCAGCTTGGTGCAGGAGAATGAAGTGTCATGGGCTGTACATAACAGCAGTTCACCAGCAGTGCATTAGAGCCATCCCCACAGTAGGGGACAAGCAGCACAGCAGCAAGCAGAGGCACAAGTTCTGGCCGGGGTAATGCCTTCCTGTCGATGAGTCAGACTTTAACCTGCTCATACTATCTCACGCAGAGCTAACGTGACTTGGATACTACCTGATCATTTGATAACTGTGGCAACGCGTGTCTAATTGTAAGCTAACAATGTCCTACTGTTCCCTGAAAGTGCAAATTTTGCGTGGAGTGTGACAGAGAAGCAGGATGACTCCAGGTGATCTTTCTTCTCATCTCTTGGACAGCCCGAGCTGGTATCTGGTCAATGGGGAAGGGAGGGTCACATGTCAGAAAGTGAGGGAAAAGAAGAAGAGGAAGAAAGATTAGAAGATGCATATCCAGAAGAGATGAGTTGTTTAGCCTTTGGGAAACAGAACAGATGGGAGACAAGGTTATGCTCCTTGCATGCGCAAAAATCCACCACAGAGAAGAAGGGAATAAATTGTTCTCTCTGCCCACTTGGACAGGACAGGAGACATGCGATGTGGCTACAGGGAGTTGGTGTTAGGCAGCTGGGGCTGGACTTCCTCTTTGGGAAGCTGTGGTCTACAGTACATGGAGATGCCACGGGACGCTGTGACATGTTGGTCGCAGCTGGTTTAGGCAATGCTGATCCTGTCTTGGGACAAAGAGAAGGAGCTGGTAACCAGGAGCACTCTTCCAGGACACCAGCAAGGCACCTACCCTGCCACTGGCTTTCCTATCTGACTGGAACAGAAGACCTCAGGCATCTTCTGCTATGCTTGAGGCTGGGAACAATCTCTTACTATAAGACTACCAGTTGCTCTGTTCCAGTCACTTTTTCCTCTTGTATTTCCCTCAGCTCTACCACCTCCTTGTCTTCACTGTTCACTCCTGCTGTTCACTCCCTGTCTGTGATCTTCCTTTTCTCCCCTCCTTGCTCCTCATCAGCTTCTGACTTCTTTCCCCTACCCCCTCCTACTGCCCTCCCTGCAGCCTCTGCCAACCAGCCCCCTAATTCTTCTCCCCTCCTTTCTACATTAACATTCAGGATGCTCCTCCCCTTCGTCATCTGAAGTCACGTCTAGCTGTGAAGGTGTGGAAAGGAGACTCACCACAAGTTCCCACATGCCCGAGGCTCAGCAGCAGTGGTGCAACTGCAGAGAAAGCCTTGCTCAGCAAGAAGGGATCCCTGAGACAGCAGCACAGGCTCTCCTACATCTCTGGGCTGGCAAAAGCGCTGGGAGGAGCTGGGGTGGAGGCGATGGAGGCAAAGCCCTGGGATAACTGAGCAGCCAAACTCTTACAAAACTTTGCCAAGCAGGTGCATACCATGGCTCTTTTTTTTTTGAGCTTTCAGTCTAGTTAGCTCTGGATTTTTTTTTTAACAAGGGTAGCAATCTGTACCACATTGACCCCTTCCTGGGAAAATGTTAAGGCCCTCCTCCACAGTACTCAGTGAAGATACTGTAAAAAAGGGAAAGATTATTACAGAGCAAAGCAACGTCATTTTCCTAAATTTATTTTCAGAAACCAATGAATCATTTTAGCCTCTTTTAAAAATAAAAATAATTAATTAATCATGCTGAAGTGAGAGACCTAGTATGGAAAATTTTAAGCAATATAGAGAGTGGCAATGTTATGAGCAACTACAAGAGAGGAAAAAAGCAGAATAGGACAAAGTGCTGACCAACTGTACCCATCACTGCCCCTAATACATAGATGGCATTCACACAACAGCAAAACCCTTCCTGTCAAATTTATTGAAGTGGCCATGTTAGTATAAATTTAGTGGGTGTTTTGTCGGAATAAAGGCTAAGAAAAGTGTTGAGCAAGGACTTGTGATGTTGCCTGATAAAATCGTGGTGCAAATAAGAAATGGCAAAAGCACTGAGTGTCATATCTTACGACGGTTGTATTTCCCTGTCGTTCAGGAAGGCCAGGTAGTTTATAGACCACACAAGACCAGGAAGTCCATCAAGATGTTCCTGGCACAGATTAGTCACAGGACTGTCTATCCAAGGGTCAGTCACATGTGTGGAAAATAAAAAAATAAAAACCTAGCAGCTGACAATCTGCTGTTGGTCTGTGAGCATAATCAATGTGTATTGTAATGCTCCATGTATCACATAGTACTTGCATGCATACACATTTTCAGACTGAACATCCTTCATGTCAAGAAGATGATTTTTGTGTAAAACTAAACAGCAAAGCGCAACTCTGAATTACAAAACAGAGAGGTGGGACCTCACTGCAGAACTGCCAACATCCTTTTCCTTAACAGGCAGATGGTAAAATTGCCATAAAAAGACACTTGGGGAGGAATTCACCATTAACACTTGGAGGGGTGTGAAGAGATTGTCCCTCCAAACTGTGGAAGGAAATGTCAAACCAGTAGCCTCAGATTGCCATATCCCTGTATAGATTTGTCCCTGGAGAGAGGATGAAAGTCTTTGCCTTAGAAAATCAGCAGTTCTGGGATACATCGTTGCAGTCGCGTCTAGCAACCCAACTGTTCAGTCCACAGAAGTAGGGGAAGATAACACCACATCCACCAGCCCATCGACAGGACGTGTACCAGGCTCCTGGATGGACTTGTGCAGATCACCCTTGGTAAGCATGATGCAAGAGGAACAGATATTTGGCATTAGTGACTGCCATTAGATTTACTGCTTCTCCCAAGTGCTGGGGACTGAGGAAGTGCTATCTACGTTAACTGGTTTCTACCAGAGAGAACATTTATGTCGTGCTCATACGAAACTGTCTTTTATTCAATTGTTTACTCATTTTTACATCTTAAAGTCAAGCAATCTAAATTGCACTTGCACCTTTCCAGCAAAACCCAGAGCACGGGGTCATTCCCATGAGGAAGACTCAGAGAAGCATGCCATCAGAAAGAACAGGTCACGTGGGGAGGATGGAAAGGAAAGCTTTTTGTGAGCATTCACAGAAGGCGAGTCCAACAGTGGCAAATGAACCGCAAACCTGAAATATGGGGCCTATGTTAGCCAGTCCAGCAGTTCAGCCCTGTGTTGCCAAACCCCATGGCAAGGTTCCCATCCCTTTCACTAACCCCACAGTTGTGCTCCTCTACCCACAACAGCCCATACCAGGGCAAGACAGTACAGGAGGGTGGTTCAGGATGTAACACACAGCAAACAGCAGGTTCCAACAATTTTCTGACAACGCTGCACAGTATTTTTTGCTTTATTCAAGACTCCTTCTGCTACAGACTCCCAGCAGAGGAACAGGCACAGAAATAAGGAGGATGAGTGGCACCTTCCCCAGATAGATTTCACACATCTAAGGCACAAAAAAGGAAACCAGCGTCACTGATCAAGTGCTGTGTGCTGTGTATGGTCAATGACGATACACCACTTCCTCCTGTGTTCGACACCTTGTCACTTTGGCGTACTCGTTCCTAATCTCTGAGAGGTACTGCTTTTCAATAAAGGAAAATACTTTCAGAAGTGTGCAAGAGACTTGGGAACCTAAGCCCCATCCCTGCTCAGTGAGATATTACATCCGTCTGATGGTAGACACTTAACAGAAGTACATAACAGGTCAGTCACCCAAATGTGTAGTGAGATGGATGCCACCACTGGGGTCTTGAATCTGAATTAGACACCTTCAGGAGGCACCCATCTCCCTTAAAAGAGAGCCAAGGCTCACTGTAACATGTACTCCGGACTTTCAGGCTGCATAGGAGATGCAGATTACAGCAGCAAGACTCTGCTCCTAGGTCCCAGTCCACAGCCCAGCCACGTCCTTCCTCTAGTTCAGTTCACAACTGAGGTGTGTCAATGAAAACAGTTTATTATGCATCTGGTCACTCAATGCCTGCTGAGGAGCACTTCCTTCCAGAAATGAGGTCATGACTTGGATGGGCTACTCAAGGACTGCAGCTGCTTCCTGGGAAGAGAAGTTTACAGTGTCTCTTTCACAGCCCCTCACTACTTCTCGTCCCAAGTATGGCTCCTCATGAAGGTGCTGCCTCTGCCCACCATTGCTCAGAGCACACATGGGACCTGGGGTCAACGCTCTCTGCTGGCTGAGGGCATTTTAGTTCACACCCTTGAGGAAAGATGGAGCAATAGGACCTGAACAAGTGAAAGTGCTCTCCTTGCTCTCATAGAGGCTCACTGAGCCTAAGAACGAAAGGTCTAAAACCTCTCTATAGCCAAAAGGACACTCTGCAATGGAGAGCATCAAGGTCCTGTGCTGCAGCATCTCATGTTCCTCCAGCACAGCAGGCTCACAATGAACAGTTACCCTTGCACCAGGTCTACTCCTGAGCTGAGCCCAATCCCACCACATTCCAGCTTATGCTGCTGAATGCAGATGATGCAATGGGTATTTATATCACTGTCTCCAAAATAAGGATTCCTCTGCATGGGTTAACCAGTGTTACCTAGATGGTGCACCTGTGCCTTGCACTGTGAAGCAGAGATGTCTGTCTGAGAAACTTTGTGGGCATTAACCACCGCCACATCAAACATTGTTCTTTTCTTTTCCTGTGTGACCCATGTGATCTGACAGAGAGCAGAAGCCCCGTGAGAGCGTCCTTAAGCATGAGCACCAAGTTCCCATGGGACAAGAGATGAAATATTCACTATGACATATTAAAATAAACCAACCTTTCCTTCTCTGGAGCCAGCTTGTGAACATGTAGGGTGTGTGTAGTCAGATGAATGTCACTGTGAGATAACAACATCTCACACAATAATGCAGTGTGGAGAGCCCAAACGAATGCCAGTTACCGATCACTGTCACGTCAGTATATTGCAAAACAGTGACTGCTGTGTTTGCTGTTGCCACATTGTGATTTTACAGAACCTCAACACTTATCCATGAGCAGCCTCTGAGACTGTCCACAGGGAATATCTCTCTGCCCTCCCTTTGCCCGTGACCTTACTTTTATACCAGGTAATTCTAATCATGTGCAGGGAAGGAATGGAACTGAAGCCACACACTGAAACAAGTCTGGCTTAGAAAATGCTCTCTGGGGCATACAAAGAGAAAGTATGTGGCCAAATCATTTATAAAGTGTAGCTAAACAGAGCAAAGGACCATACTGTGGAGTTCTCTTCCCTGGGCTAAGGTGAGCATAGTGGGAACTTTCTAAGCTCTTCAGTTTTTCCAGTATTTCCCCATGCATATTCTGTGCAACACTACTTCAGGCAGACTCAGGTGAACACAGAAGTGATCTCAAGGAGTTAAAACTGTCAATGTAAACTAACTTATTTCCGAAACAGAGTCCTATTTCCCATCCTGCTTTGCATCCCCATTTCTACATAGGGGAAAAGACTTTTTGTTTCAGACAAGTGTAAATAAACGTCCAATGCCAGACACAGGCACCGTGACTGAGCAGTGAAGGAGGAGATTTAGCCCTTTCAAACCATGGAAGCAGCCATAGGAAAAGAGCCAGTTTCACAACATATGGGAGGCTGTCAGATGTCTCCTCATACTGGGAAAGACACAGACTTTTCAGCATAGATTTAAATCCAAGAGAAGCATTTCTTTTAGAAGATAACAGAGGATTCTCAGTTGCACTGTCACTAATAACATAGTAAAAAGCAAGGCCATTCAAGAGGAACATCTCACCCATTACCCAAGTAGATTCAGGGAGCGTCACATCCAGATCCAACATCTGTCCAGGTATTTGAGCTATGACTTCAGTGGAGGTCAGCACTTGGTAAACATTTCCTACCTGAGCTGAGGCAGTACAGCCAGACCTAGGAGTGGTATAGAAAGTGTAGTCTTTGGTTGCCCCTACAGTAGGAGGTCTGAGAGCAACAGCCTGCAGCCAGCTTTTGGCCAGCCAGCTTTTGGCAGAACAGTGCTTGCATACTGGTGAGGACCCCGGCAGAGACTGCCTTTCTCTGTAGGAACTTGGCCTCCACCAAGCACTTGCTGCTGTCTTTGCTATTGCTGCTGTCATCTAAGCCACCGAGGAAACCAGCACAATCAGTCTACTACGATCACTTGTGCTGGAGTCTGACAGATGCCCTTAACATCTAAAATGAGATCAGAAACCCATTTCATATCCCATAAAAGACTTCCTAAAGAGGCTTCTTTAGAAAAATAATCTAACACTACTAAGACTTTTCATTTTTTTTGTCATCCACATCTCAAGACACAGAACATCACGAATGTCAAGCGATGAGGAAAGAAAGGCAGAGAAGCAGGAGAGATGTGTCATGGCCCAGGCAGGGGCTGGAGGAGTGTCTTGCGGAGAAGTCAGCAGACTGCTACTGGGAAGATAGGTACTTAATTCCCATTGCAGAGGCCTTGTATGACACTGAGACACACATTTCCTCTGTGACACATCTGCTTGTGCTCCAATTCCCCTTCTGGAAATGGGATCCTCTGGTACTCACTGTTTCACTCGTCTCCCATAAGAACAACTCCCACTGGTGTTGAGGTTCTTGCCCTCATCATAGGGACCAGCTAATCAGATCTCCAGGAGATAATCATAGCACACTATGGCAGCCAGTGTATAATGAGAGAGCAATCTGTGTTGGAGAAGCCTCAACACCGTGAAAATACGAGCCTGTGCCGTGCTCAGTGCTCATGGGACTGGCCTGAGGAAAGCAGTAGGTAGAGCAAGGAAGAATGGGTGGGCTGGTGCCTGAAGCTTCTCTGGTGGCAATTGGGAGGAATCCTGTTGCAGCTGTAACCCAAGAGGTGTTATCTGATGCAGGTGGGATTCTCTCATCCCCCTTGTCACTTCTGTTGGTGAACATGAACAGCCAGCCAACCCTAGACTTCTCTCCCCTGCTAGGCTCAAAATGCTGGCTTGTGCCTCCGTGTGTGCCAGATGAAAAACACTACCAAAAGATTTTTTCTGTATACCTATGAAAGAGTTCACTCTGAAGCTCCTGTTTCTCAGAGACTCCTCAAAGAACAACTCTCTCATCGAGAACACCAAGCAATGGGGTCCCCAAAACATCCTACTTTTCTGCTGCGGGTCTGGGTAAACACTCACTCAGGTGTCGAACTGCACATTATAAATTGTGAGGATGATTCTCCTGTCTTCAGCTGAGCATCTCCCTGACAGCACCCAGACACCACTTTCCTCATCACTGCAAGCAAAGAGAAACATATTTGCAAAACCATGGGCTGGCTTCAGGGAGTGAGGCTTTCTGCTGGGTATGGGATCGAGTGGGGACATGAAGAGAGGACCCTGGAAGAAATATTCAGAGCAGATGCCCTGCTAGAGCAAATTGAGGTGGCCTCATTGACTTTGCCTTGCCCTGGCACGCCTCCTGTGCCATGTTTCCTGAAATAGGGATCTGCATGTCTGGCTCGATGAGAGCAGGCTGTCCTAGCAATGTTTAGAAACTATATAAGTGGAAAGCATTTTTACACAGGCTAATCTGACATGTAGCATTTCAGGAACTTACAATTTATTCCATTCACATTTCTAGCCAGAGACAGTATCTTTATTTTTATGGTTTGAGAAAAAAAAATACAGCAGGGAAAAAAAAAAGAGAGAGAGAAAACCAGAAGAACACTGAGCAAATAATAACACGTGTGGGTGGGTTGGTGTGTAATAACCCAACCACAGGGCTACAGCAGCATTTGGTCCCATTGACCTTTTTGCTGAAATTAAGATAATTACTCAACTACAGGTGATAGTCTGCCATGTTACGTTTGTGGATTAGCCCATAGAGAGGGGCATGACAAATACTTTATAGTTTGACACATGCAGGTGACTTCAGGCTTGATCCAAAGTCTAAGGACAGACTGTTCTTACATGTAGAATTATTAAACCTTGATTAAATCCCAAGATATAGAAAGACAGAAAGATGGAAAGATGGAAAGGTGGTTAGATAGACAGATAGATAGATAGATTGATAGATAGAATCTATGTGTGTTAAAATAGATTTAGTCAGGAAATGTCTGCTCTAATCTCTTTCTGAGGGTAACAGACTTTGCACAAATATCAACAGCTTTTGTTTCCCAAAGACTTTTTTGTCTTAATGTATTCTCCTAGGAAAATCAAAACCATATATTTTAAAACAGAGAATTCAGTGTGACTGACTATGTTATGTTGTTGACCTGGCCTAAAATACTCTCAAGAGCATTTGCATACTGTGATGCACTGTCTCCTAAGCATTTGCTTTTCTTTCCTGTAATACAACAGTCTCTGGTCCACATGAGGAAATGGGGCTACCATGCAACCTGGGTCATGTACTTCCATACAAATATTCTTTGTAATACTGAACAGACTCAAAAGGAAACATTCTGGTAAACTAAATGAACTGTCTCAGAACATTGCCACCTGGAAAAGTCAAATAGTCCATTTCCCTCAGAAATGTCAATAAAAGCAATACATAGATGTAAACATTTTAGAATTTTTAATTCAAAACTCCTCTGTATTTCAAATGTACATTCAATGTTTGTCATAAAACACATGCTGAAACATCAATTTCATTAAATAGGAGTTCTGATTTTTATTCTGTTTTCCTGTTGCATAGCAGCAAACACCCCCCCACCCCCCCAAAATGTAGTATTTTCCTAGGTCAGGTTATAGAGGTTTGCTATTATGTAGAATAAATTATGTCTCTGACATGGAGATCTCATAGAGTACATACTTACACAGCATTGACTACCTTTAAATGAGCCTTAGAAGCTTTTGCTCTTTGTGGTTAAATATTGCATCCGCACACTATTTCTGCTTACAAAGGCAGAAGTGTCCACTGAACACTGCTAATACGAATTCTCTCTTTACAATGAATGAAACACCTGGGATGAGACACAGAAGACCTCAGGTCATAAGACTTGTGGCATGACAGAATGGTATTAAACTTTGGAGTTTAATACCATTAAGAGCAATCCCTGGGAGCTCTCTTGCCAAGCAGCAAGGTTCATCCTCGAGGCCAAGCTGCCTGCGAACCCTCCTGGTGCTGAGCCATCTGGTCCCAAGGCTCAGTCTCATGTTTGCTGTTTCCCACTGTAATTTGCACATCCACATTTTGATATCTCTTGAGGAAACAGAACTAGTATTTTTGTAAAGATTTGAGAGTTCATTTTTCTACATCTGACTCTTCTCCATAAGGGTTAAGAGCACCTTCAAATCCAAAAGAGGTATCTGGAAATATTCACCAACTATGGTGCAGTTTAGACTGAAAGATAAGGTTTAACTAACTCACTAGTTTTGAGCAATGTGTGAAATAGGCCTGACCTTATTTGTTGTCCTCGAGAGAGAAACAGTTAGCTCCAAGGAGAAGCAGGAGCTGAAAGGAGACCTTACAAACCTGAAATTGAGGAAACACAGAAGGCATTGATGTTCTAAGGAGATGAGTGGAAGATTGGAAGTAGATGAGGGAGGAAACTAGCATATACCTCTTGTTCACAGTGTTTTCATATCAGCCTTATCATCCAAATCCTCAGCTGAAGGATATTTTGGATCAAACCTTCAACCAGTCTTAAACAGTGTATCTGCATCAAGACCTGATTTAGCAACAGAAGGGTGACAGAAACCAGAAAATTAATACTTCCCTGTGGATTGCTTAATCAGACTTTAGCTAATCCCTGAGCTACATTTGCCCTGACCTCTTTCTAGATGTCCACTGCATTTCCAGACAACCTAAGGCAAGCTAGGAGACCAAATCCATGGGCTAAATTGGTAAATCAATGCGTTACACTGCAGTAGCACTAGCTGATTGTTTGCTCCTTGAAAACACATCCCATAAACATCTGTGCGGCTCTTATTTTCCTGGGGGTCTGGAGGCTATGATGTCACCTAAAAGCCCAGAAGGCAACAAGTCCATGATGAGGCAAAACTGCCTCCAGCTTTCTCCCTCAACATCACCAAACTGAGCACAGTGAGCAGAATAAAACAAAGCCAAACAGTTTCCCATTGTTATTTTGAGCCAGGAGAAGGGATGGAGGGAGGGGGCAGTGGGAATGAGCTGCTCAGCATACGCTGGGAAACAGTTTAGTTTTGGCTGATCGCCGCTTGTGGCTGTGGTTTCCACAACGTCTCTGTATTCTATCTGTGTCAAGATGGAACCAGCCTCCTGAAATAGACTGAACAAGCTAGACAGGAGCTATTTTAATACCTGGAGCTTGTTCCCTTTAGACTTTGTTGAGTGAGGGGAGAGAGTGGAAGAGGAGAGACAACAAGCCAGGGTGATGTTATTTTAACACATGCAACAGAGCTGTCAGAGCGTAGCAGTTTGGCTGTCTCAGCACACACCCCCACCCGCCCCATCGCTACTACGTGCGAGGATGCACAGCCTGAGCTAGCACCCGCGTAGACCAGAATTAGCCTGGTTTGTGTATGTGCACTCACACATCTTATGGGAAAAGCGTCATGACGAAAGTTTCCTTCATGTTGCACGGAGAGGGAAAAGTGAGTTAATGTCTCCAGATTGGTGTGTGCAAGGCATGATGACAAAAAGCCAGCACAGGTCTGCTCAAAAGAGGAGGGTAGCTCCTTCCCAGTATCAGGTGCTGGAAGGGTGGTAGGATAGTAGCAAAGTGAAGTATCCCGACTACCAGGTGCTTTTCCGCACTTGCAGCTGGAATTTTGATACCACCTATCTGGTATGTGTCATAAGAGGGTAGACTTCGAGAGACTTCATCTCCTGAAACAATACAGACCAGTCCTTTCCCCAGGCCTGTCTGGATCCTAGTTTCATGACATCTCAGACCATAACTTCCCCTCAGTTCTTCACCAGTTTTTCAACAATAAATAGTATGTCTTGAAAATGTTTTCTCAGGTTGCCAGTCCTGCCCTTTCAATTCTCAGTGCAGCAGAAGGCTTTAACATCTGTCCCTGGAGTGTTTCCTTACAGTTCTGTACAGCAGGATTACATTAAATTCATCTTGGATGACATTATATTTGTCTTGCTCATGGCAGACTGTGCTAAGGTCTCAGCCTCTCCATGGAAATCTTGAACTGAGTTACCCTGATTTATACTGGGCCCACTGTGGCCAGATACAAGGCCACAAAACAGCACATCATCTGTACCCCTGACATATGACAGCTCCACTTCCTTTAACAGAAGACAGTAAAGCCATATAGCACCTTATATCACTTCTAGGCTGGTCGGAGAACAAACTTGTTCCTAGGAGGATATTCTTCCCCTTTGGCAGCCTCTTCCTATTGCTGAAGTCCTAGGGGGAAAATCTTTGCTGCCCCAGTATCTGGATTCTTCTTTGTCTTTGCATACCCTCTGTATGCTTGAAGCCCTTGTGACACCCCTACATTACAGCAAATCAGCCTAAAAACGTATATGAGGCACCCTGCTGCTTTCAAGGTTAACTCTAATTTCTTTGCCCTTGCAACCAGACCTCCTCGACACAGTCAGGCTCTGAGGTCATCTTCTCTATCAGATGGAAAGAGCTAAAACGTGACACAGGAGATCTCAGCTCCATTGGCTGCTTATCTCAGGCTGCCAAATAAAAATACCTCTTGTGGGCACATTCTCTGCAGAGTACGTGAGAGAGCGAGCTGAGAAGAGAGTGAGGGAGGGCAGCAAGCAACAGCGAGACAGAAACAGAATTAAGGATAGACAGATAGACAGATAGATAGATAGATAGGTAGATAGATAGATAGATAGATAGAGGCAAGAAGGTAGGTGGGGGAAAAAACACAGGTGAAGATCTATGACGATAGACAAGGACACAAGTGGGACAGGAGGCACATTGGTTTCACTAGCAGTAAATGTCATGGCAGACAACACAACTGTATGATACAGTGCTTCCTTAGGCATGCTCAGTGAAATCCTAGCCCTGTTCAAGATTACTGCCAAAATCCCATTGACTTCAGTAATGCCCAGACGAATGGAGCTGCCCCATGTCTCCCAGCAGCCAGCTCTGTCCTCCCATCAAAATCTCTCCTGTAACCTGATCCTGCTTCTCCCATTTCTTCTATCCCACTGCCAGAACCAGACTCAAAGGGGCAAGTAAGAGACAGCAATGTACAAATGGCCAATTTGTGTTTTTACCATTTTCCATGTATGGTGACAAGCAAAGCAGGTGGCTAAGGGCAGAATTTAGCACCTGCAGCCCATCACCCTTCAGAATGGTCAGCCTCAGCAGGGTTTCCTTCTCAATGTCACTGTACCTTGTCTCTGCCTGGGGAAAAACAACACGTACTACAAACGGTAGCTATAAGGCTCGAGTCAGCTCCAAAATCACTGAAAACATTTCTACTACCTTTGGAGAGCAAAGGGTACAGGACAGGCTGCCCCCAGGACAGCTGAGATCGCTGCCTTCCTTGCCTGGCTTCCCTCACTATACCTAGATAAGTTCAAGGTCAGAGCCATTATCTTCAAGGTGTTCCACTGCAAGGGCCAGGATAACTGAAGGACCAGCTACCACTTGAGATGAATATCATGGCCTGCAACTCGGCTCTTCCAGCCTTCAGGATATCTCAGCTGCAAGATTAACCTTCCTCTAGCTGGCCGGAACAGATGCAGGCTCATGCATGGAGTGAGTTTCTACAAGAAGACAACACATGTCTTTCTAGTCCAAGTGCAAGGGCATTTCTTCAAAGGACCTTTTTCATCCTTCAAAGATACAAACCAAAAGTGAAAATAAACTCCCCCAAACTTCAGTACAGCAGGGCATTCCACCTTTCTTCTAACAATAACCGTACATGTCCTCATGTTGCCCAGGTGTTCAGAAACTGGGTGATGAAGGGGTTGTGAGGATCCCTGCACAGAAATAGCTCAGAGCTTCTCACAATGGTAGGGAAAATGATTTTTTTTCTTCCCCAGAACAAACTGCTGGGACAAATGGGTGAGAGGAATACATCTTCTGCTTTTTCAGCATATGGAGCAAGGGGAAGATATGATCTCCAACTATTCTCAATTGGTGCCCACCCCAGCATTCCAAATCTACTTTCAGCAACAGTGAACATCCTGGGGGTTTTTTGTGCTGTGACATTGGAAAGGTAGGCAATAGCTTATAGAGATATTTCTGCCTCTGCAAACAAGGTACCCTAAGTGTTTATCTGCTCTGTCAATGTTTAGTGTGAGTCATATCTTTGATTAGGAGGGGAAGGGGAAGGGGAAGGGGAAGGGGAAGGGGAAGGGGAAGGACATCTGCAACCAATGCAAGATGAAGCACTGTTTTACATCGCTGTGGCTCTGGCACTCTGGTTTCAGTGGATGCACATGCACTCACTCTAAGCGATCTGTTGACTCAAATGCCACCGTGGACATAAGTGGCATAAACATTGCCTGATCACGAACAGCTGTCACCTTGTGAGGCACATGTGCTCAGAACTAGGTGCATGTCACTTCAGTATTGCTGGAGGATATTTCTCTGACTTGGCTATAAAAGGAAGGATCAGAGGGGGTGGGACCCAGGGGACATATAGACACTGCAAGCAGGTACTGGAAATTGTTCTTGGCTCCTAGCAGCATTGTTTGATCTGTTCAGTGGGTCATGTGCCAGCCAGCCGCCTTTCTACGTGTGTTTAGGCAGCTCTTGCATGTCTGAATTCTCCTGGCCAGCTGGTGGCTTTAACTCCTTCGGCTGCCTTGACCTCCAAGAGACAGGCAGTACTGGAAGCAGCAGAATAAAACCCAGAGGGGCTGGAAAGCAGCGTCATGGGTCTTGAGTTAAGTGAAGATGATTTTTAGAGTGGCAAAGGAAAGAAGGAATTTGCTGGAACCCTCGGATTAATGGTGCCCAGTGCTGGTGCTGTTGCTAAAATGTCATGACTATCATCCTCCTGAGAGGCTTTCCTAATATGTCTTTCACAGAAAACTAACCAGGGCAGCCCCTGCCCTCTCAAGCTTTGAAATCCTGCCACAGAAACCTGTAGCACAGAATGAAGACACAAAAGCAGCAGCAGTAGTATATAACACAACCTGGTATCAAGAATAACTGTCAGGGAGAGGTTCATATGCCTGTCATGCCATGCATCTTCAGCTTGCAGTGCTCACAAGTGCAAATATCAAACTTAGAAAGCCTGGAAAAGTGACTCAGGTCACCAAAGCTTGTGGTAAACCTGTGCCTGTGAATCCTCCATGTAAAACCACTTCCCCTCCTACACCTTACCCCATTGCCACCTGACAGCTCTTAGAGTAAGGTCTTTGTGTTAGTGCTGTAGGTCTCCCCTAAAACAGGCTCCCCTTTTCCTGGGGGAAAGTTTTCTAGACCTCCTGCCCCTCTGTGAATCCTTTCTTTAGAAATATTCACTAAGAGATCTGAGATAGGTTTTGATGTGATTACTTGTTGCCCCTGTCACCTACTGAAGCCCTTACACCAGCTACCCATCTCTCTTGTTTGCCTGTTTTGCTATGCTGATCCAAATTCTCAGGTCACAGCTAGATGCAGAGTCATTCCCCAGGCCTTATTCCAGCTTGTCAACAGCAGCGCTGAGAGCTGAGCACACCCTGCTATTTCCCATCCCTTCATCCAGGATGACAGGCTGGTCGCGAGGTGGACTGGGACATCTCACACTTCAGGCATTGCGCTGGTGTTTGCCTGAGGAGACCCAGATGGCATCCCCGGAATTTCAAACAGCATCAGTGAAGACTTCTTTGTTTTGCTCCCTCCTTGCTTTTTCCATGTGGGTCATCTGTTTGTGCAGCTCAATAAAAGCAAGGGTAGAATCTTGATTGTGGAAGATGAGCTGGGAAAATCCCACAGAGAATGGGAATAAAGGAGGGGTGGGGATGTCCTTCCACTCAGTAAGCAGGCCTGGGGCCACCATGATCACGCAATGTCTGGAGATCATCCATAACATGGGGAAACCATTCCAAACTATTTTGCTGGTAAAACCACAACATATCCCCAATGGTATTTTCACAAGCTACATGGTTTTCGCCTTGCTGACAAGAAAGCTGTTCCCATATAGGGTGCCACAGCAGTTAAGAGAGTCACACTGGTGTATAAATGACAACAGTGAGAGCAGAATAAGGCTGTAATTTTCCAGCAACGGTGAGAAGAGTGGCCTTCTGCCTTTCTCCATTTCAGCTGTGAGTCCCAGGGAGGCAGACTATCCTCCTCACTGTTATTATTACTCCATGGACTTCCCTTGCCAAAAGGAGGTTGCTAAGGCTCCGAGAGTGAACGGGGACCCAGGCTAACAATGGAGGAGACTATGGGCTTCAGGAGGGAATGTGTTGGTATATGCAACGGGCCCAGAAATTTAAACAATGACAGAGAGAGAGAAGAGAAAGGCAATGATATGTCCTCTAGCCAGCCGCTACGGCAAGTCTTCCACTTGTCTTTACCTGCTTGAGGTAGAATATGCTGCTAGTTCTACGCTTAGCCTAAGTCTTAAGCAGGGTTGTGAACACATACTCTTGCCTTGCTTCTCTGCATCTGCCTCTGCTCCAGCAAGATGGACACTTTCCAGGAGGACTTTCAGAAGCTGAGTCTTGTTTGCTTTCAGTTGAGTTTTTACCGGTTTACAACAGCAGCTCAGCCCCATTTGCCATGATCAGTGAGCACTGCTGGTTCCATTGGGCATAAGATTAGTAACTAGCCCATTGACTGGGGAGTTCTGGTGTGAAGAGGTGAAGGAACAGGCACCACTGCAACCTCCATCTTCTCAGGCACAAGCACCAACAGATTCTTTGGGCCTCTGCCATCTCCAGACCAGCTCCCTCTGTCTTTAAGTCTGTCATCAAGGGCAACGTCACCTCCTCCTTACACCACTTGTCTCCAGAAGCAGATCCTATCTGCTGCCAGCTACACAGCCACAAGGAGAAGTTCTGTCAGCTTTGAGAAGTAGCCTTCATCTCTGTGACTTCCTGAAATTATAGATGTCTGCAAGGATTTTTCTGCCAGCAGAGAGTAGGACTGAACTTCTGAGGAAACAGAAGCACGTCTGAATTTCCATCCAGGCTCTGCACCCATGGAAGATGCTACAACTGTTGGGTTCTTGTACCAAGGGCTTAGAGACTTCTGAGCCCTACAGAAAAAGGCCCCAGATATTGCTATAAAGGTATCTATCCACATGAAGACAAGGGCCTTCCCAGAAGGTTGCTCTATGAGGTAAAACAAACCCAGATGAGCTGGGATGCCAGCCTTTCTGATGACCATTAAATCAGCAGTGACAAGCTCAGCTACAAGTCTGGATATCAAAGAATGAGCAGAGCAGTGGAAAGACCCTTTCCCATCCAGTCCTCTGTTATGGCAAACAAGCACAACACAAGAATGTGCTCAAAAGCACCTTTGTACATCAGGCTGACAGGTGCAGTCTATCAAAATACCGTTCTCGAGTGGAAACTCCACAAGCCACTAAGCCTACAGCAATGAGCATAGTAGCAGGCCAAATCAGACTGCAGTCAGCCTCAGCAGCCAGGATGGATTTTTGAGATCAGGACATCAGCATTGCTCCTCATAAGTGTCTGGATAAAATATCAGAAGTATCTTTTTGAGATTGATTTTACCGTTGATAAACTGCTTTTATAAAATTGTAGCTTTAAAAACATGAAGAACTTCTTTTAACCTTTCATGCCCTAACTCCATGTGCCACTTTCAGAAGAGACAAGCCCTTTCTAAAGCTTTCTACTGTCCACACATGCCACTTTAAAAAAAAAAAAAAAAGGTTTTCTTGCTGAGGGAGGCAGTGGAGAGAACATTTAAACATCAAGAGCTGATAATTTATCTACCATATCAAAGTTGCTTTAGGCTTGACAAAATTCCCCTTGTTAATTGGGGACAACCTGCATGGAATTACAAGGCAAAATCGAATACTTGAAATGCTTATTCCTATTGTACACTCCTCTGGCAAACCTACTGTCAGTTATAAATTTCTTCCTTGTGCCAAGCCAACCTAGCAGTAATGAAACGTGTGTGCTCCTGAGTGACCTTGAGCTCCCTGGCCTCCTGGCAGCTATTACTCTTTCCTACCTGTGCCTGTAGCTGGGCAGTGCTTTGAAGTAAGTACATATTCATGGAGGCTGCAGCCTGTGATGAAGACATCAGGCCACATGCAAGCTCCTCACCCATGCTCCAGAAGTGCACGGCACCCTTGGACTGAGCATCCCAGGTGTCCTCATGCTGAGCAGCCAGGACACATTGCCCCTGGTGGCTCTGTTAATCCTTTCCACACCTTATCACACTCTATCCCAACCTGCCTTACCACCTGTACATCCTGCATGTTACCTCTTCATTCCATCTTTACTATAAATTTCAGGGCTGAGATTTTCAAACTGCCCAAAAGGCTTTGAAATTCATGTCTCCAGCATCTTCGTGCAAGAACTGCAAGAACTAACGCTAGGTGAGCATTTAGGACCAAGTTAGTGAGGTCATTGATATGCTCTTGTGTACTGTGTATGGTCCCATACGTCTCTCTTATTCTTTATTTTTCTTTGTGAACATAAGTTCACTAGAAACTCAAATACGTCTCACCTATCAAGTGATGACAGATTTCCCAAGTTGAAATGCCTTCTGAACTGAATGCTTGCACAGCCTGGCCCTGGAATGATTGTATGTTTGTCAAGATCACACATGGCCTTAATGAATTCATCATCAAGAATATCCCCAGGCTTAAAACAGCCTGTTACATTCAGGGTATAGTAAAACATCCACAGCACCCAACAAGTACCACCACCACCACTGGGGGACCCTGCCCAGGCAGATCAGCATGGTCCCCCACTTAACCCAGCATGCCCACGACACCATTGAGAACGTGCAAGATGTCCCGCACGTATGTGCCTGTGCCCTATGGACTCTGCCTGGAAACCCTGCATAGCTCCGTGATCCGCCTGCCTTGGCAGAGGTGGCATTCAGAGAGCCACACCTGGGGAGTAAATATCTGTTGCAGTGAGCCATCCTTCTGTCGTACTGGCTGCCAAGAGGAATCACACCAGGTTGGAAAGACACAACATCCTCCTCGCTTATCGCTTGCAGCAGGCTTGAGTCAGCGACAAAGGTGATATGGGTGCCTCATATCAGCAAGCGGCAGCTGGCTGCCTAACGTGTTTGCCAGCAGCTGGCAAAGTGGCATGCCGATCTCCTGAGAAATGTACCCAGCTCTCCTCCGTCACTACAGGAAAGATCACATGCTGCTTGCAGGCAGTGTCCAGTTGAGCATGGGCACCTCCGTTCTCAGTGTCTGCACTCTGCAAGAAGGTGGCCCAGCATGGTTTCACCCTGAGATCCTGAAAGCCGTAAGACTCGCATAAGCTGTGCCAAATACCCCTGGGTTAGATCTGGGATGTACATAGTTTTCGAGGATTCCCTCCACATATCAACGTGGGATTTGTTTGGTACACAAATCCGTATACAAGGGGAATGTTCTTATCTGCAGTGGGCCCCCTGTCCTGCAGCCTTCTGACAGAGCCACGTTGCCCAATGTCTTCCTGGAAAGTTGTCAAAAGTGATGTTTTTACAAGTGGGATAAAAATCTCCAGAGATGAGTCCTGAGAGCAGTTTATCATGAATATGTACATCTTTCAGAAAAGAACTAATTGCAATTTTCCTTTAGGCAAGACCAGGAGTCATTGCCATAAAATTCTGGAATAGATATTTGTCTCATGTCAATGGAGAGAAAGGAAAAGTCTTGCCTTTGCACTGAGTTATGTCATGCCTATGTGGCTGAGTGTCAGCAGTGCTGCAAACTGGCAGCTCTGTCGGTGTACTCAGTGCTTCACTTGCATCCCAGATTCTCGTTCTGAGCTCTATCTCCAGGCCAAGCAGCACGTATTGTAGCTGGGATATCCCATTGGGACTTTTCAGAGCAGAGCATGCCCAAAGCTCATTAGCAACACCTTGAGATCAAGAGATGACGTAACATTGAGTAGCTGCAGAGAGATACACAGTCTTCAAAGGGAGTACATAAAAGCCGTGCAGATGTCCTAAGAAATGAACACATTTCTGGATACCATGCAGCACAGTTGCCATCTCCAGTATATGTTGTTATGTCTACCTACTCTGCCTGGGTTTTGCTTGGTTGAGTGACTTTGAGTTTCTTTCATGGCTCAGGATGTTTCCTGTGTGTTCCCTCTGCTGGTACTTTGTTAGAAGGGTCAGGCATTAATTTGTGTGGTTTTATAATTGATGTGCCTGCACCTGGAGGTCACAATAGCAATTTGCACCCAGAAGAATGCAGCACTCAGAGGAAAGCCTTGCTCATTTTCTGCACCACAAGGGAAGTCTCTGGACCCTGCACATGACTCAGACATGGTCCACTGCAGGATCCTGGCATCAGCCTGGTGGATTTGCAGGGCTGCCTGTTGTGCTCTAATCATCTGCTCTCCTCGGGCAGCTGCACCAGCGTGACAGGTTTTCCTGCCACTTCAAAACACAGCGCTGGCCAATGGGCACGGGCAGAGTTGACTGTTGTCATTTTTCTGCGTGGCAGACGTTTGCCTGAGGGAAGCTGCTGCCTGGGAGGAAGCAATGACTTCCTTGTACATCCTGCACGTTACCTTTTCATTCCCTCTTTACTCTAAATCTCAGGACAGAGATTTTCATGTTGCCCAGATGGCTTTGAAATTCACTTCTCCAGCACCTTCATGCAAAAACTACAAGCTAAAATGCTCCTTAGTGCTTCAAACACACTCAGTTGCTTCAAAGCATCCTTTGGAGCATCCTGAGTGGGGATTACATCTGACAACACAGACCACAAAAAAGCTGGTGTTTGCAATCAAGAAGGACCCAAAGAATTGCTCCCTTCACTCAACTTTCAGTAAGGCAGATCCCAAGAAGAAGAAATCGTAATGCATATGTGTAGCCCTTGGAGACCCAGAGGGTCAAGCTAACCTCAGTGTGGCAACTTTAGCCTCCGCTCACCAGGTCAGCAGATGAACACACTGCAAGAGCAGTGCCATGAGCAACGCAAAGATCTTTGTAGAGAAGCTGTGGAGCACAGTGCTTTTGCAAAAGCAAGGGCACACAAATGCACAAAGGTTATGCATGTCTTTCTAGTGCACTACTGTTTTCCTGTACCAGGTGGAATGTGGAGAGGGGATCAGCAGCCCTCTGGGGAATGCACAGCCAGGGAGGTTGTTTCACTCACTCGGCATCTGCAAGGACACAAAATGAGTGTGATAGCATCAACACAGCATCTAATTAATGTTTTTTCTGCTGGGAAAAACCCCTCTGGAACTGAAAAGAGAGACCTGGGAACTTCAAATGAGGAGGGTGATACAGGGTGACAGCCAGAGAGGGGGAGAGAAAAGACCAGTGTAATGTAGACTGTAGTCTACAAGATGTGTATGAAAATTGTACACATCCCCTACCTGTCTCCAGATGAGGAATGTGAGATTACAAGGGCTGCGCAGCTCACCCAGCCTGGTCCTCAGTTCTCGCAGGCTCTACATTTCAGAAATATATTGAATTCCATCTTAAAAGTGGACGGGAATTTGCCTGGAGTAGAAGGCTGTTTTGGGGCCCGGTTACTGAACACCCAGGGTCATGGCATGTTTAACAGAGGTCATGAGCTCATTGGAAAAGCGATTGCAGAAGCCGAGCTTTGGCTAGAGGTCGGGTAACCATCAGAAGCAGTACTGAGCCTCCTTCAAATTTCCCTCCTAATTCCCTGTCCTTGCCCTCAAGTGTACTGCCTTCATGCCTTTTAAGATGGAAGAGGCGGCATGCATGCTTCAGTAGCTACCCACTGTTTGTTTATTTTTTATTATATGTTCACCTTAAAGTGATCTCAGTCTGATCTGCAATTCCCAGATTTCTTCAAAGAGCAACCTTAAAGTTACCATGTAAATCACGTCTCTCCTCATTCTATATACACAGACAGGGAGCAATAAAGAAGCCATAAAAAGAAATTTGGCACTTTTTCAGCTTATCGTCTAAATGTAATGTGGCTGTTCTTTACACAGGAGAGAAGCTGACCTCTTGCCTATATTATTTGCCTGGAAGAGGAGAAGAGAGATGGGTTTTTAAGGTGGAAAATCCCTGCAAAAGCAACAAGTGAATGGGATAGAAAGGTCTATTGGCCCAGTTGCCAGGTCTAGGTTTCACCCTGGCTCACCTCTGCACGGGGAGGAAAAACATGTCCCTTCTCTCTATGGTGCTGAGTGGAGGAAAGAGTTCAGAGCAGCAGGGACCCTGATTTACAGCCCAGCTGGCCTCGCTCAGAGGACATGATCAAAGCATCCTGCAATCCCCCACCAGAGTGATGGGAAGAAACGGCTGACTGGCTATCTGCTTGGCATTTTCAGCTCTAGCATGAGGCCAAGGCAAGTGCTTTGTTTTCATGGACCAGAGCTTCTCAGAGTGGCTGCTGAGGGGAAGTGACTGAAAACTAATTCTCAATTAAGTTGGGGAACCAGTAGGTGGGAAGTTCCACTCAGGCCAAAGGACTATAATCTAGTCTAGAGCTGACCTTGTGTTACGAAAAAAAAGGTATGAGGTGTCCTGTTCTTGAATTTCCTGGTGTGCCCTGGAGGAGGTCATGACCCCTGAAAATTTGTGCTGCTCTCCCACCGAGGGCTGATGCACCCATTTGGAGACCCAGCTACCAGAACCTGTGCAAATCCCCGAACAGATGCATAAAATAGGGCAGCAGGGGATGCAGCCCTCCGTCTTGAAGCATAGGACTGGGTCATAGTCATTGTGCAGTTACGTGGTACGTGTGCACTCTCCAAAGCCACAAGTCATGAGCCAAGGCTGAGCACAGAGGATAGGTGACTTGTCCCCCCACTCCTTGACAACAGCATGGAGAATAAGGACACCTCCAGAGACATGGCTCCACAAAGACAGGCAGCTTAGTATTCTGGAGGAAAGGTGTGAGGTGTAGGGCATGCCCTGTTCTGTGCTGTTTCCAGAGCATGGGGCTGAAAGGTTTCTTTAGGATTGAGGTAAGGGCTTGCACATGTGCTGCCTAAAGATACTGGGTGCCCTCCCCAGGGAAGGTTGCCAGAGAAGCTGATTGATACCTGGAGAGGTGATTGACCTTCCCTGGTAAGCGTGGGGAGGGCGTGGTTAGCAGGGAAGGGAATTGTGATCTGGGGACATAAATACAAGCTAAGGGAAATAAAGGAATCCTCAGGTCACGAAGATGACAGACCCAGCCAGGAGGACAGTCCCTCTAGTAGGTACTCCTTAGGCATACGTGGGATGAAGTGGTCCTTTTGGACATGGATGGGTTTCACACAGGGACAGTCCTGCAACCCCAGCTGTGATTCCTCAGGCTCTCAAGCTAGAAAATGTAGAAAAATGCATAATTCCACCTCCAGCATGTTTATTCCTTTGGTTCCTCTAGCCACCTTCTTACCTGAGCCTCGTTGCAGTAATCCTCCATGTTTACATCATGCTGCCTACTAAGGGGACTAGCTCGTAACCTGCATAGGAGCTTGCTTCTTCAGGCTGGCTCTCACCATGAGTGACAACCTGAGGCCTGAGCCACTTGCACAGACACCCTTCCCTGACGATACCACCAGCCTGAGGGAAGTGGTTGGAAAACAACATCCATGCCTGGTCTTGACCCGTGGTGTTGTTGCCGTTTCCAGTTTTATTCAGTATGGTTTTCCAGATAAATAGCTGAGGCTTCCTCTCCTGACCGTTTGTAAATATTATTTCAAGAGTTCCTTTGAAATTTTATAAACAATCACCTGGTTTCTACCTTCACACAATATTTTTCCTGTCCTTTAATATTCAGGCGCGTCTTCTTAGTCCCTAAGTTAACATTCTCCTCCAGTGATTCCCACTCCTGTTTACCTCTTAAGCAACAGGTTATTGCCTTTCACTCACAGCCTTGAATTTCCTGCATCCCAAATAATTTCATGATATTTCAGTCACAGCAAAGACTGAGGGATGTGGCAGGCCTGTGCCTACCTCGCACAGATATCAAAAAGGCCCAGCCTGACAAAGTTTTCTTCTTTAAAGAACTAAAATGCTGAATCTTGATGTCTTATATAACTGTAAGATATGAGCAAGTGATGAGAAACCTGCCTTTAGGTGCCTGAAAGCTTGTCTTTTCTCCTAACTCTGTGATGCAGTCCAAGTAAAAGGCATACTTTCTCCCCATGACACTTTATTATTTCATCTTTCACAGCTGTAACACAAATACGGGAGACTGTAAATGTGAAGGGCTGGGGTAAGGCAGGAGAAACAGTCACCCCATCTGCATTTCAAAATTTAGTGCAACCATAAAAAACATTCCTGATAAAATACTGGAAGTAAAATCAGCAGTGACTGCATCATCATCATAAAGGCACTAAGAAATCGACCAAAAACAACCACAAAGGGAAGTCTCAGTGGCCTCCAAATTGTTGCCGACATACTGCTACTGCTATCTGTTTCTGTACATATTAGCTGCCAGCTTGTCTTAAGCAACCTCTCTGAAGCAAGCCGTGGACAAGTGTGGCAGCCAGAAGCTGTTTTTCCTCTGCTCTCATCTTCTGCTTGAAGACCTTTGCTCCCTCAGCAAATTCTGACAAACTATATGGCACTTGCATGAACAGCTTAACTGTAAACACAGAGCAAGACCAAAGGTGAGATAAACAGGAGGCCATGAAAAGCAAGCAGCATAGCCCAGCAGCTCTCAGTGATCTGGGAACAAGGGGCAGAACTGACGTCCAAGAATTGGACTGAGACTGATGTTTGCTTGTCCCTGAGATCACAGGGACACTGTTTTAAGGACCCTTTCCATAGGGTTCCTGTAGGAAATCCACTGGCTGTTAATAGCAAGGTGGAAAGGAAGAGCAAAACGAACTCCACGGCTCAGTTCATTGACTGACCCTCTGACACGATCTCCCACCACCCAATCATCCATCACCCTGGCCTCGTTAGCAGGAGCGGAGCCCTCCTGCGGTTTATGCTCCCTCCACTGGCATAGCTCCCTGGGACGAGAATTTCCCTTCACCAGGTTTGCACAGCATACAGACCCGGGGAGAATCAGTGGAAATACTTACTAATAGATAACTGTTGTTTTTCTAAGAGCAGGCTTGCATTGCCCTTGGCAATATTTGACACAGCCGCCTTCAAGACACTTGCCCTGGCCCAGGAATGTGGTAAAGCTCAGCGGGACCACACCAAGAGAGTACCTCACTCCTTGCAGAGAGGGCTGGGATCAGTTGCTGCCTCCCAACAACCAGTGCTAACTTTAAGACCTGAGCTCACCTGCCTTCCCACCCAACACTTCCATGAATGCAGGTATCTTCATGGAGAGGTGAAGAGAGGTATCAGGGGTCCAGCCCTAAGTCCAGAATGACTTGACTAGATGACGTGTGCTTGGAGGGCTGAGTCTGCATCCCAGTCAGCTGCAGACGCGCCACCAGCACGTTGGAGAATCTGCTTCTGCATTACGTTGTTTTTCACCTTCATACCACACCCAGCAAGGCCACAGCTGAAAGTAATGTTTGCAGGCAGAGCAGGCTGCAATGTTTTTAAACACAGCTTTTCACCCTGAGAGATGTTTTGATTAAATGCATTGGTTTTAATAACAAGATATTGATGTCAATGGAAATTTCCCCCAGCGAAATATGTCAATACGGGCATCTTCTTTGTTCTGGGTTGAGAAATACGTTTTCATAAACTTCTAAAACTAAACATTTTATCCCAATTTTCATTGTAATGTTTTTTAACTTTATGAGAGCTCCTCAGTGTGCACATCACCATATGAAAGACTTGAAATATTGAAGTTTTATTTCCTTTCTTAAATCATGATGGACAGCTGCTATTTAGTACTAATTAAAATACCTTATCTTTTTTCACAGATCAAAGTGTCTCCTGTTTGTTTTGTAATGAAGCAGTTTGACACTTTTTGTGTTTGACTTTTTGTCAGACTGTTTCATTACAAAACAAACAAAAGTCACTTTGATCTGTAGAAAAAGATAAGATTTTTTAATTAGTACTATGTAACAGCTGTCCTTAATCGTGTTTAAAAATAGAAGAATGGAAGGCTTCAAATCTCTTGCCATATTATGCACAAAAACTTTATCCTGAAACAGTCAGTAATCATTGTAAAACATGA
This sequence comes from Apaloderma vittatum, assembly GCF_000703405.1. NCBI lineage: Eukaryota > Metazoa > Chordata > Aves > Trogoniformes > Trogonidae > Apaloderma > Apaloderma vittatum. The sequence continues at coordinate 24,095 of NW_009698864.1, read as the reverse complement.
AAAGGATATGAATTAGGATTTCTAACTGATGCTTTGAAATTTCAGAATGTGAATGAAATACGAAGTGCAAATCCCCAAATCCCAAGCTGGAAACTGTGAGAATCCATGTTGTAAGAAAATTCCCCAAATAATTGATTTGGTTTCCAAATACCTTTCAGAATTTCTCTTCTCATGGAAAAGCTGAGGGTCTCACCCTCCAAATTCGCAGGGAAGTACTAAGAACTTACATCATCGGCCCAATTTTTCGGCATGTTTCGACAGCCTCCAGCCTTGGTGTTCCCCTGGCTCCTCATTGCTTCTAGACATTGAAATAGCCACATCTGTTTGATGCCTATCTGCTGCTCTGTATGAACATTGCCTCAAGCAGCAGAGTCCCATCCTTGGCTGGCACCGAACCATGCTGCAGATGAGCAGTAATAATGCATCTTTTGGCAAGGACACAGCAACTCTTTCCACCTGGGTTCACAGTTTGATGCAGCCTCTCCAGAGATGGCTGCCACTGAATTTATTCCTCCAGGTTGGGCACCAACTTCAAACACCAGACCATTTGGTTCTCTGCACCAGATTTTCAGCCAAATCCAGACTTTTAGCCCTCCCCTCCAAGCCAGTTCAGGATCTGGGCACCAGCTGCCTAAGGGAACCACTTCAAGCTTTCTGATTGTGGCAGCTCACGGGGGCAGTGATTCACCCAGAAATCTCTGTCTTGAGGGGAACGCCGATGTCTGCATCAGATGGGCATCTTCCTTGCTAGAGTTTGCTCCTGCCAGGAGCTGGATGGATGACTACCAGCTTTTGTATCACCCAAGGCCAGAGGCATGTCTCCTTTCAGCCAGCTCTCCAAAACAATGCCAAATACAGCCCTCGCTGCTGAGAGCATCCGAGGAGGGTGGTCAGTCCCGTGCAGTGCTGCAGAGCTTCTCCACACAGCTAAAGGACCTGCTCATTTTTTTTTGGAGAGGTGGCAAGAGAAAACCACCCATCTCTGCTAACAGCCAGCACTAGAGGCTTCATGGGAGGTAGCAAAACCCTCATCGTGGACAGTTACGCAACTGGCTTCCTCGTCTAGCTCGCAGCAATTATTGTCATGCGAGATGAAGATTTATATCCCGTGTAGGTTTTTATCCCAGCTGGTGTAGGGGTGGATGATATTTTTATTGCTCCTGTGTGGAAAATGTGAGGGTAATGTCTTTGCAAGCTCTTGGCCCCAGTTGTATTTTCAAACACTGAATTCCACAGGTTATATACTGTGTAATGCAGTGTGGTTTTTCATTAGTATTTCACGTGCAGTATTTTAAGTCATAAGCTTTTTCTCTCTCATTCTGGTATTTTAGTAAAGGATAGATAGAAGGGTCTCATGCACCTTCTCCCTGCCATTGTTCTTTTCATTGCCGTGTCACATCCCTCTAACTAAATTAATCGTTCTAATCTTTTCTTTGTGAAATCCTTCTAGGTCTTCTAATAATTTGCATCATCTATCTTTAGGTACCTTCTATTTCTGATGTGTCTTTCAGAAAAGTGACAAAATCTGAGAACATCTTTTCAAAGGCAGACATAATTTTGATTCATGAGAAGGTATTATAATACAACCTTTTCAGTGCTAGCTAGCTATTGTGATCATTAATGCTCAAGGAGCCTGAAAAGAACTTTCATGTTTTCCTGAGTAAGAAATAATTAATTTAGGGCCTGTCATGTTATATAAGTAGTTTAAAATGATCTTTCATGTTGTATTACCTTGTACTTAACTACGCTGAAATTAATCTCCCAGCTCCCTACTCTGGAGATCCTCACGCTGTCCCCTTTTGAGTCCTCTCAGCAACACACGTAGCCCTGGAGTCCAGAGTCCCTGTTGCGTTGCAAAATCAGTACTCAGGGCCCAGAGAAGAGCAGCAGGTGCCACACAGCCCTCCAGTTATCTTGCAATGAAGCATGGTGTGTAATGTTGGCGGCCCATCGTTCACCCACTGCTGAAAAAACAGCTGCTGAGTCCTGCTGCTACCCCATGAGCAGGTCCGCAGGGAAGGTGGTGGGAATCCACAGAGAGTGGTTGCAGTCTGAGTGGCTAAATCCTTACCTCCACGTGTGCACAGGGATCCTCAGGCATGTTTAGTCCAGCTTTCTACTTAATACCTGCTCAGTACCAGCCATAACATCTCTGCCAGTCCTCTCTTCTGCAAGTCTTGGTGGTTGCTAATGAAAATAAAGCCTGACCCTTGAACAGTCAGCCAAGCTCAACTTGAGAATGCAAGGCTTTGTGATCCTGCTACATATTTCTTCATGGATCAGGCTAGAATTTGGCACAAGAACCTAGCTCCATACGTTGGCTCCCACCTGATGCAGTTGCTTGTGGGGCTGCTCATCTCTTTAGGTCTGCTGTTTGTTTTTAATTGTGATCAGTGACTCAGCACAGGCTGGAGGAGTTGCATCAGCAAAGCTGAGAGGAATAGAAAGTGAGTTGGCTGAACCTGGATCCTGAAAGCTCCATATTTTCTTCTCAGTGACAAGGAAGAACAGAGTTTGGAAGACAATTGGCAAGGATCTATAGCTCATCAAGATTTATTTCTGGGTACTAACTCTTGCTGCCTTGAAAGCGGATTAATTAGAGGCATTTATATAGACTTGGCAAAATCCTCAGAAGTTATAAATCAGCACAGCTCCAATTAATTCAATGAAACTGTCAATTGACACCAGATAAGCATCTAGCTTGTAGTACATTCTTGAATCCAACCAGATCATCTCCTTTTCATAAATACCTGGCTGGCAATTTTCCCTCCAGGATCCCTGCAGACCTTTCCTTCAGGAATCCAGCAGACTCCATGTTCTTGGTGCTGTGCTGGGCACGAAATAACATCTCAGTGTTACCCTCATAAAAAAAAAAAAAACCAACATGCTTTTTTTACAACAGAGGGCTATTAGCAAGTCAAAGCAGCAGCTTGGAATGGTGGAGGCACAAACATAAGGAATCTATGGTATTTGTAAGAAATGCAGATAGCAGAGTTTTTTACTTATTTCCAAATACTATGACAACTGTTCCTTTTGATGCACAGGGCTCTGCTCAGCCTGTTGCATTGCCTTTAACCAGACGTTGCATGTGAGAAGTGCTCACCACCTTTAAACTTAAAATCAGATAGTTGCCGAGCCAAGCAATGAGATAAGAGATAAGAGAAGGCCTCCATAACCAAAAATAGGTACAAAGATGAAGCCTATAATCACACAGCAGGTCGGCATTAGATTAGGTAGAGCACCAGGTCTCCTGATTATTCCCACTGGTGTCCTTACAACAGACTATATGACATTTCTCTCTCCTCACTCCCTTGTCATCTCTCTCTCCATTCCCCCCAAGCCACTCCTCTCCTTTTATTTTAAGAGCTGACTCTGCCATTTCCCATCTATAAGGTGACATATGAAAACTTTCTTAGAAAACAGTCATAAAAAGAAGAAGAAAATGAAAAAGAAAGACCCAATGGAGAGCAGAAAATTACAGTGTCTGGGCCGTATTTACAATAATTATAATTATTATAAAGCACAATAGGGTGTAGAAACCCATAATTCTCCTGGTGCTTTCTGATTTTTAGATCTATATTTAGAAAGCACATGCCAGAGAAACAGTCAGAAAAGGAGTGCCATGAAGTCACTTTCCTCTCTGTGTTGTAAAAGCATTGAGGGGGATTATTTGTGTTAGCAGGAACACAGGGATGAGCAGCTTTGAGTCCATCATTGCCTGTCGTGGGGTGACGTACCACCCACTAAATCAAAAACTGAAGCCCTATCCTGATGCCACAAGAAGAGGCCCTCCTTTCTCTATCCCTGTTCATGTGTCATTTTTGTAGGACCAGGCATTACTCCTACTTCTCACACTTTGCTGACTCTTACTCAAGTGTCATATTCCACACCAGCAGCCATGGTCCACAGCCTACAGCAATGTAAACTTGGAGTTGCTCCTCTCTTTACATGAACATATCGTGGTGGTACCTGAAGACCTCCTAGTAGCACCGGAGGCAGTCTAACTAACATCTGTCCTATGGGACTCCTCCTTTCCTCATTCCTCTCCTACAGGCAGAAGTACACAGGTAATGCAGGAGTTTTATTTTGCTCACCAAGTATCATAGCCAGAGAAAACAGCTTTGAAGAAGTGCCCACTTATGTAAGACACAAGGTGGGAAGGTTTGTGATGGTCCTTTGCCTCTGCAGACGGTTATCTAGCCCACTAGAAAGCTCTCTTCCCTGCCCAGCGAAGCCTTCGCCATTTGGCAGCAAATGCTCTTGTTCATTTCTGCAGCTTCACTCTTAAATAATAGGCAATCTCTTCAAAGGAGGTGAGATCTTCAATTCAGAGGTCTTTCATCAAGACAAAAGGTCACATTCCTACCTAATCCAGCATGGCTGCTCACCTTGGAGCCAAACCATTTCATTCTGATCTTCTTCCAGTTGGAGTGACAGTATGAGACTTGCATCTCCTAAAAGAAATAAAAGGTTGTCTCTGCACAGTTCAATTACATCCACAGTATTCTGTGTTGTTGGAGGTTATGCGCTTCAGCATCCTGTACAAGTTGGATTAATTTACCTCCATAGATCTCCTTGGTCTTTCCCACTTGGATTCAGACCATAGCCTCCATGCCCTGACTCTCAAGCTCTGCTGTCCTGTTCTCCTAAGCAGCACGTGTTCCAGCTGCTACGATAGACACCAGCATCTCCTGCAGGGCCACTTTGCAGCCAGTAGCAAAAGTGGCATTTGGAGCACAACAGAAGTGCCCGCACTCCTCTCAGAGCTACCCAGGGAGCTTGGGACACCTTCTTAGGCTATTTGGCTGGAAGCCATAACACAATTGTTCTGCCCACAGACACTGAGTACCTTCTAACCAGCATCTTCACTGGAAAGGGGCTTCCTTCTGAAAAGAGGCCTTGAACTGCCTTTATTAATATGTGAATGGGCGATAATAGCACCTGAATGTGAAAACCCACAATGAATTATGAGCAGGAAACATGTCTGAGTAACAGAGCAGTGCTTAGTGATACCTGGGTAAATAGGTGGGAAATCAATAGGGCCCAGCTCTGAAGGAAGACATGCTCTGTGGTTTTGGACAGGAATGAATACACCTTGCCTTCAAGCATCAGGTGTGTTCAGGGCTAGGTATAGGGATCGATTCTGTGCATTGCACATGTATGTATGCGTGTATGTACAATTATGCTCTGTGTGTATGTTTTTCTCTGAATGTTACACAGTTTTTTTTTCCCAGATAAGGAGGGGCAGGACTGCAGCATGAATATTTTTAACCAGAGAATAATACTTGCAATATTTATGCCTACTTGCAAAATCCTTCCCAACCCTGCAGTACATGCCAAGACCAGGCTCAGATAAAAAACCACAGGATTACTGCAAAAGTGGGGCATTTTACATGCCTTCCCCAGGTATTCACCCTCCTCTGGTACAGGCCAAGAGCAGACACAGTGGAAAAGAATGATGGAGAAGCACAGACACAAAGAGGAGGTATTTTCAACACCTGCTATTTCCATAGGGGCAGGTGGAGAGTTTTGCATGGTGCCTTCAGCAACCAAGATGAAGTAGGGAGGTTGCCAGATCAAAGAGGTTTTCCCCAAGGAGGGCTGAGAATCACACCTGGCCAGGTATTCTTGCTCTCTCACAAGACAGGCTCCCACCCCAGCTCAAATGAGACAGCCTGAAGTGGGGAGAGAGAGTGATCAGATAGATGCACATAGAAGTATCTCAGATATGCACCTGCCACTCAGCCAGCGCCACGGAGACGCCAAGGAGAGAAGGACATGTTTTCTTTTTCTGACATTTTTAACATGGATTATCAGAGTTCAAGGAGAGCAGAGGAGCCCAGCAATAGTGGCTTCTGTTGCCTTGAGCTAAGATGCCTGATTGCATGGGACTGGCTCATCTAATCAGGAAAAAGGTGAAACATCTCATTGCTTGCTCCTCAATGAACAAAAGCTGTGAGCAAAATGCCAGGTGGTCTGCAATATCAGAAATAGCTGAACGGGGTGGAAAAGAGTCCCACTAAGGTAATCCTGTGGGAGCATGCATGTACTGAAATGGCTTGTAGACCAGACTAAACCTGAAGCCCGGTAGCCATTGTCCTCCCAGCTTACTGAAAACACATCGTTCCTAACTTACCTCTCCTCTCAGTTGTGCTTCAGGACTCTGGGAAGCAGCAAGGAGCTCCCAAATGATTGTTGGCATCTAGAAGAAACTCTGTCTGCTGAAATGGTTGAAATTAGGACCTTTCTTCCAGTCAGCATCTCAGAGTTCAGGGCTATTTTCTTCAACCCCTGCCCTTCCATTCCTTTGCAAGACCTTGGCTAGCTGTTTAAAGAACTTGCAATCACCACAAGATATAAAGTGTTCTGACAGGATGCATAAAGATCTTGATGTACCCCAAATAATTGTGGGTATCAGAATAAAATAGCTCAGCAAGAAGGGCCCGAGCCTGAACTGATCTCTTTGCGTGTCCCGTCACTCAAACCCCTCTCAACTCTGCAGTAAAACTGGACCGTATGCAGTAGAACCTTGATCAGTGTGAGTTAAGGGCAGGGCCGAACGATCTCGCTGACCTTTGAGAATGTGTCCCGTAGTATACGGAGAAGTGTAGGTAGTTTGGTTTGATTTTACTCAAGGCAAAGCAGGTATCAAGACAGTGGTTTTGGTCCCAGTCCAGCCCCTTTGCCCCATGGCAAGTTCCACATTAGTCAGGGAGGGAGGACAATAGGACCAATGCTACATGTGGAACCTGACCCGTGGTCTTCTCTCTCCAGTGACAGATGCGGCATCAGACACCACAGCCCCAGAGAGGCGTCCGCAGGCTCAGCAACTGATGCTGCAGTCTCTCTGGGCAAAGGGAACCCACCCACAGGTACCCAGGAAGAACTCACCACATCAGTCCCGTGGCTGCACATTGATCACGGTAGTCAGGCACATCTGCCCACCCCTGCCTCGAGGGCCACACACCCCTCATTTGCCCAGGTGTCACCATCCATTGCGGACAGTGCCCCAAACTTTCCATCTCCTCTCAGGGGCTGCCAGTTGGCCAACGCTTGCCTGCCCGTCCTGCCGCTCTCCCCCGCCAGGCCAGGCTTTCCCTGCTGAGCCATAGCCTCTGCCAGGAGAGCGAAGCCTCCTCCTGCAGCCTGTGGGCAAAGAAGGAAGGTGGGCTGGAGGGTGCCTGGCCCTGGGACAGATTCAGCACCATGCTGTGCCAGAGCCCTGCCATGGAGGCAATGTGTACCCGTAAAGAGACCTGGCTTCAGGTCCTGCTGCTACAACTCACCCGACAAGTGGCCCTGGGCGAGACATTTTGCCACTTCTTTCTTTCTGTCTTGCTTCGTATCAGTCTTGTGTAATTGGGTAAAAGCTTTCCAGAGCAGAAATCATCCCTTCCTGGGCAGTGACACAGGGCAGCTAGGAGCGCTCCTAGACATAATTAACACCCAAGCAGGGCAAATCCACTGGATATGACAGTGTCAGCAGGAGCAGGCGTCCCTGGTGGAAACTTTTATCTTTGTCTCAATTAGCAGGCAGCAAAATCCCAGACTTTCTGTGGTTTGGTGGGAAAGCCAAGGTTGTCCCCTGAAGAACCAGTCCCCAGATGGAGCGGATCCCTGGCCTCAACACACGAAGCAACGTGGCTTTCACAGGAACTGCAGGATGCGTCTCCCCTCCAAAAAGCCACAGAGCAGAGAGGCTTTCTTAAGCTGTGGTGCTGCTAAAGGAAAGGCTTTGCCAGTTGGCTGAAGACAGCTGGAAGAGTCCTGGAGCTCAGCCTATCGCACAGGTAGAGGTACACAGGCAGCGGGGAGAGAGTGACCCTGGCACAATTATTGCAAGGGCTTAGGGCTGCTTGCCTGCGTCATGGTGGAGATAACATCAGTCTTCTGAAGACAGCCTGGGAGCAGCCTAATTGCTCCTGTGGGAGAAGGAAAATGTGGGCCCCAGGAACCACTCTGGCTCTCGGCTAATTGCCAGGCAATTTCACTGAAGGGATTGTGTATCCTGGAGGAAAGGCTGCGGAGGAGGGATGCCATGGGCAGCCAGCATGGAGATGAGTTCCACTTAAATGCTATGAGGGATGGGTGGGTGGAAGAGGCTCAATTCTCTGTCTCCTACTCCTCCCTGGGGAGGCAGTAGCAATCTGGGGTGCTATGCCAAGCGTGGAAATCACCACTGCAGAAGAAAAGGTCTTTTAGGGGCCAAACGACAGTAAACGGGAGTTTAAACAGGGGCACTGCAAGAGATCCAAAAGCACACAAGGTCTCCCTCAGTCCTTTGCTACCCGACTTATTACTTCATTGCTGTTTGCCAGTAGATTTGAAGGCATCGAGAATGTCATGACACGAACGTAGCTACATTGTTAACCTCAAATGCAATCACCACAGACAGCATTGCAGAATGGCAAATTCGAGGTGTGCAGACATACTAAACCCAGACTCTCCTCACTAAAAATCCACATGCTCAGGATGTTTCCGACACGGCTTATAAATAACACATTGGTCTTAAATATTCGGAAACCCACAGTTATGTCCTCTAGGATTCAGGCCAAATGAAATATGCGAACATTTCGAGATTATATAGTTCTATGTGTTTGAGAGCTGCATACTAAAAATAGTAGTTGCAACAAATATAGTCTTCTTTGTCTGCCCAGTGGACATAGAAGAAATAAAGTGTATGTCAGATAGCGTCCCTGCCAAGATTGACACTGGAGTTGGCTTTAGCATGTGGGTTCTAGGCATCTTCCCTTCCCCTCCTCCTGCCTGGAGCTGTCTTCTCCCTGCTCTGAACAGCTTGGCTCATGACCTTGGCAAGAAGCACAACAGGACCCGTCTATGCTGACTAGGACCTACAAAGTTCTACCAACTGCAGCACAAGGAGCTGAGCTTTGTGGAGCTTGTGAGGCACCAAGAGCTCAAACAGTTTTCCCAGCAAGCCCTTGAGCTCATTGACAAAACAGGAGCTCAGATCCCTGCGAACTCAGAGGCTCACCAAAAGGAGCCTGGAAATGATCTGAGGGTGAGCACAGATGGAAATCATTGTCATCAGGGAGGCCAAGAGCTTTGCAGGAAGCATGAAAGTATCGGATGTTTCAATGGATAAAAAAGAACATCCAGGCCTACAAGAGATAGAATAAAAATGTAAGAGATCTGAGCTCTCCTGCTCCAGAATACAAACCAGCTCTGACTGATGGGGATTAAGACAAAACGACACATCTGAACAGGTTGTTTCATAATTACCTGCAGCCGCATTTCCTGCCCCTCTTCCCTGCAGTGTCTGGCACTGGCCCCATCCCAGACACAGCTCTGAATTAGACCACTGGGAAACTGGCAGGAGTGGAAGGAGGCTCTGTGGAGGGGAGATGAGGAGACAAACTGAGAAACCTCAACTGTGATAGAGTGTACTCATCCCCCTCTTTCTCTCCCCCTTATCCCTAACTTCTCCCCTGCCACTTCTGCTGAGGAAAGATTTTGCCTGAGCAAAGCTCTGATGACAGGACAGCCTGCTTTGGATATTTAGGCACACAAGGGAAAAAATTAATTTTCAGACCATCTGTCCTGTCCAGAGAAGAGCAGTTTTTCCCAAACTGAGCTAACTGCATGCAATGGCAACAGTAAGCAACACGATATTAAACAATAATAAATCAAAGCTGACATCATTTGGAGCACGTCCGGACCCTCCCCTACGGGGGTATCACTCTTCTGTGTGTCAACACAGGGAAGAGAAAAGCAGAAAGAAACCTAATCCGAAGCAGATAAAAGACAGTGGGCCCAGGATGGCATTTCTGAGAGAGAAGACCCCTCCTGAAGATTTGCTGTGGCACCATGAGGGCAGGAGAGAGGGGCATAGGGAGGAAGGATGGGGCAGGATGACCTGTCTCCTTTGTGGGAGATAGCGGACTAGAACAGCAAAGCCACCCTTGGCACAGAGGGCTGGGACCATCCATCCTGGCTCCAGCACACCCTACACTTTCCAGAGCCCCAGGCTTTGCAGAGATCCCTTCTTCCAAAGGGAGGGCTGCGGACCTTGGTCCAAACCAGAGAGCCAGAGAGCTCAGACACGTGTTGGGAGCAGCAGGGCAGGAGGGGAGCAGTGGCTCTGGACTGGAGGATGTGGTGGAAGTCTGACAGTGATATAAGTGCCAAAACAGCTGTCCAAAGTCATAAGGACAGATTGGGGAAACATCCTCGAGCGAGCTTAAACTAGCTGGGGACTAATGGGAGAGTATGAGCAGAAGCAGCCACGTTTGGCCATCCAGACACCTCGATGACACACTACCACTGGTACCCACAGTAACAGGCAGAAAACTAGGTTAAAACTCAGATTAAAACCCAGGCTCATTAGGGTGTGTTTACCAAGCTGCGATCCCACCTCTGGAATGCAATGCAGACATACCCAAGGGATGACTGGGTTTAGCTATCTCCTTGTAAAATACTAATGGACAAGTGACTTAAGGGAGTTTTATTGCAAGGCCAGTCCTAGATCTGTATATTAAGAACTTGAGAGTAAACCTATTCTTTGATATCTTTAGTGGGAGCAGAAAAATAAAGCTATTGTCCCAGTGTACCAGCAAGGGACAGCAGTGTCAAGGAGGTGTGCTGCAAATGTGCCTTCTGCTCAGATTCCTGCACACCCCAGGTCAGGGTATTTATACCTAGACACGTAGAAATGTCCTCTTCCCTTAGTTTGGTCTCTCTTCAAGGGCACACCTAAGAAACAACACAGGCAAGGGAAAGCTGGCAGGAGGATGGTCTTCAGAGAGCACATCTTCACCCTAAAAGCTGAGGGCATCTCATAGGTGCAGATCTACGACTGTGCTACAGACAAGCCCAGCTGTGCCCAGGGCTGTGCACAGCGCACAAGGGCAGTGCTGTCCTTTGGCTGCTTCAGCCTTTGTAAGAGGTTGCAGACATTAGGGTGGGTGGTTCTGAAGAAACCAGAGTCCAAAATAAACTTTGGATCACATCAGTGACAAGTCCATCAGGCTGGAGGGAGCTCATGGGAGCCTAGGGGTGGGCTGGTGGGGCCATGGGGCAGGAGAGAGGCAGAGACAGAGTTGAGGGGGCCTGGGCCCAGACTTTGGAGGAATTTAACAGGCTTGAAGTGATGGGGTAAGGAATTACCTCTGTTACTTTTTTCTGCCACCTCCTTTTCCCCTGCCCATGTGCACTCCATTATAATGACTTGCTTCCAGTCAGACGCTGGAAGCTCTTCAGGCCAGGGACTAACTCTCCAGAAATGCAGCGCGGCTCCAAGAACCACGCATTATGATACATAGCGCTTCTGTCTTCGCTGCCATCACCACCGACACTGACATGCGCACTTGGGAAAAGAGATGGTTTACAGCAAAGAGAAAGAATAAAGTGCTTGGGCTTCTTCCTTTCAGTTTTAATGGGCTTCTCATAGGTGTGCCACTGCTAATGAGAGTTGAGTCATGCTGGCCAGAGCTTTCTCTTGCACAACCTCTCCCTGCCTCCCCAGGTTGTTCTGTATCTGCCCTCTGATAGTGCTATACCCCATGACTGGGGCAAGCATGACTGCCAGCAGCAGGTTTTACGCAGTATTTGCTGAGCTTTACCAGAACGGGACTCAATTGATTCACTTTGGCAACTGTTTGCTCGGCCAGCTCACTGCTCCGCTGTTCCTCTCTCTCTTTCCTTCAAACCCCTCCACAGCTCACAGTAGCCCCAGGACTGCAGCCCCAGCCAGCTTGGCAACTCAGCGCGCACCCCAGCATCATCCAGTCCCCCAGGCCACGCTGCTCTGACATTGTCCACACCCCACCGTGGCTTCCCAGCACCTGAAGCCACACTCCCTGTCCCCAAGCACAGGAGGACCCACCCACCCACCACCCGAGCTGCGCTTTCAAGGCCAAACGCTGAGGCTGCAGGTGAAACCAGCTCTTTACCCCTGCCTCAGACCCTCTTCCACACAGACCCCCCTTGCTGCATCACACCAGCCCCGCCTGGGCAGAAACTAACCCCAGCAGAGAACACACCAGCTAGATGCAGGGATGGCTCACACCCCAGCCAGGTGGAGGCAGCCTCCAGACACACTTCATTTTCCTTTTCCATCCTGTTTTTCTTCCAGGCTGCAGTGGAGAATTCGTGAATGGTGGGCAGGATCCAGGCTCCCAGTTCAGAGGCATCAATCCCATGAGGACTCTCTTGACCACCTCTGTGCACTGGGGAGCACGTCTTAACCTGGTGCTTGAAACCTTCTATACCAGGACTGTGAGTCCAAAGCCACCGTGTAAGTAGGCTGCATTCACTTGCTGATTCAGCTAAACATACTGGCACATCACAGGGAAAAAGCTGAAGTAATTTCACTGACTCACACGGGTCCAGAGATCCTACTAGATCTATCCCAGGCTGTGAGAGCGGGTAGAGCCTGTCTGTGAGTCTCAGTGTCTTGGGATTGCAATGGGTGGGAGAGGAAATCCCTTGCAGGGAGGAACTTGGATCCTGTCTAATACACCAGGGAGAGCAGAGACCTTCCACCTTGCAGGAAGCACCGGCTGCAGGGCTGCATGATGCAGCGCCTTATGCCGGTTTAGGCTCATGTCTGAATCCAGCCTTCAGTCTCTGAGTGGCTCCACATGCCAGGGCACAGTGTCCCAGCATTAAAAATACCAAGGCTGACAGATAGTGTTTATTAATAGCACGAGTGGTGTTTATTGCTGAGCAACAGTCAGCAGCTCGGAGGTTACTGCTGTTACAAGCCAAGGTCTGAGAGTGTTGCCACATTGCTTCATTCTCAAGGGAGAGAGGCTCCATGTTTGGAGGCAGAAGCTGCGGGTATGGGGGGGTGAGGTGGTGCCTAGCCATCTCAGGAACCCTCTGTGCACTGGGAAGGGGGTTACAAGCTGAGCATCCTGATCTGAGACGCAGTGCAATCCCCATGGTCTGGGGGACCCCAGCTCCCCGGGGTGACCTGCGTAACACACAGCGAGGCTGGGCATTTTGCAGAGATCTATGCATCTGACTTCTCTGAAGATCTCTGAAATACCCCTGAAAGAATGGCAGGGGTTCGGGGACTGAAAGCATTTGAAACGTAATAAGCAGTTGTCATGCCCCAGACTTATATTTCATACTAAGGAGGTGGAGGCCAAATCCAGCTCTCAGAAGACATTGATTTCCAGTCCTTGATCTTACCCTCCCAGCAGATTTTGTGTGATTTTTTTGAGCTCTCCAGGTTTCCAGTTTATGGTTAAAACACTACAGTACTAGTATGCTACAAGCAACATCCCACTTTGCTCTGTTTCCTCTATTATTTTCCCTTTTTCTCTGTCATCACATGCAACACGTGGGGGTCTCCTAGAGAACCTTACCACTGGATTATCTCTTTACATATTTCTTCAAGGGAGGATGGTTGCAGATGGGAAGCTACTCCATCCTGCCCACACAGACTGCTGCACACATGGAAATAACATTATATGACTGATGAGCGCTTGCCTTAATCAAGGCGTGACTTTCCTTTGAAGCCACAAGGAGAGGAGAGAAGACTCAGGGACAGGCTGCAATGTAAGCAAAAGCTGTGTTTCTCACAGCACACAAGACTTGGACTCACCGCTTTCTGCCTGCTATCGTGGAATCTCTGAGCACTCAACAGAGGCTACTAATTAATTCTTTGTTAACTTTTCATCATTAATTCACTTCCAGATCATCCCTCGAGGTAGCTCAGTGATGTTATTGCTACTGTACTGTTACCACCACTAACAGATGAGGAAACTGAGGCACAGACTAGAGTAATGATTGACAGCACCCTAATTAGCAAGTTAGGCACAAGGCTGGGAAGAGGAACCAGGACTCTCAGCTCTGGCACAGCATCAAGGTAAAGGATCACCTGTACTCCACAACCCCATAATATTTAGCCAATTTCTTTTACAACAAGCCAAAACACAGGGTTTGGCAAAAAAATCTCCCATAGACACTGCAGCTTTGATTCATCTTGGCTAAAAGATCCTACTCAAAACTTCCTTAATTCTCTGTAGTAGCCTCCAAACAGGTTTCCAGTCATTACCTTGCCTTCCATCTTTACCCTCCCTGCCTCACACCCTCTAGTTAGAGAACTGTCATCCAGTGCTAGTGAGGCCCCTCAGCCTAAAAGATCTACTGTTTCCTGGTCCATGTCTTGGCCTGCCTGGCTGCCTGGGCTAGGAGAGCCAAGGACCTTGTTCGGAGGTACCCACCGACCAATTTTTGCCACTAAGACATTCAGCACACTTAGCATCTGAATGAGAAAATGAGGAGCCTCTGGATGCATCGGGGTCTGTGCATACAAGCAGGTCTGCGTGGAGAAGCCGAACAAGCTCATGGACCTCCTATGCCCCCAGCATAGCAAAGGCGAGGTACCTCCTCTCCTCCCTCAAGGACCCCAATCCGGGTCAGGGAGCCGGGCCATGGATGTTTAGTCTGCAGCGGTCTGCAGGACACGATTTGGTGGTGTTCCCGTGATACTTCACACAATAAGCTTAGAGAGGACAATGAAGTTGCTTTGTGAGATGTGGTGATGCTGTGTCTTGTGACACAGCCTATTAGCAGATTGGCTAATGCTGGGTGTGCAGCTGCTTTCTGTCACGGGAAAGGCTGAAAGCAGCCAGAATATACCTGTGAATCCTGCCTCTAATTACTTAGAGCAAAACACACTGTGCTCCTGGTTTTCCCATATCTGACTACCTTGAACACACATGAAAAATAACAGCCGATAGCCAGAACAAAAATCACCTTTTATGCCTTACTAAAATCCTGCTCAGTAAACAGGATTATACTTGGAATAGGCTGGGACAGAGATATAAGGAATGACAGATGCTCACATTTCTTTTCACAAATACAACTCGCTAAACAGCTGAATGCATTTTCCTACCTCTCCTTAACCCCAGCCACCTCTACATGCCTGATTGAAAACATTTCACCTCTTTACAGGGTCTGTCTGTCTGGCAGCCCTCCATCACCGCCTAATTTTGCCAGGGCAGGGTGCAAAACAGCCCAACAAGGGAACATAACATTTTTCTCTTAACTTCACCAAGGCCGAGATTTCCCCTTCTTGCTGAGGATGCATTGGTGGTAACACGGATCCTGGCAGTGAACTCCCTGTGAACTGATGAGAACAGCCCTTCTCCTGGAGCGAGGAGACAACATCCGAGGGCTGTGGATGGAAAAACGAGGTAGTCAGCTAATAAAGAAAATTAACCCGGTGGACATGATTTGCCCACATTCTCCAGAGCTGGAGTTCTTTTATAAGGCTTGCCGCAGAAAGCTCTTAAGGATAACAACTAATCCCTGGATAAGGGTCAAAGTTCTTGCTGGGCATTAAAACTTGGTGATGTGATTAAAGAAAAAGTGAAAACTCGCTGCTCAGCGCAGAGCCTCCAATGAGGAAGCCACAGGGTGCCAGTGCTCTGGTCGCCACGGAATGATCCCAGGATACAGAGGATGAGGAGCTAATGAGTTTGGCTCATTGGTGCTCAGATGTCTGAGAAGCCTGAAAGGGATGTAAAGATACTTTGGAGCGAAACAGTGCAGCGGCCCTCTGAAACGGCCCCTGGGTAGGTGCAAGGTGAAGTACCCTGGCACAAAACAGCTGAAACTTCACATCTTCACCAACGCATTTTGAAAAGGTCCCCTCTGGAATAAAATATTTAGCAGTTGCTGTGGATACCTCTGATTGGATGACTGGGTTTTATGTGTATCTACAATCCAAAAGGCAAACAGGGCTCAAGTGACTTAAAACTGGGAAAGAAACTGTAAAACGCATCCACAGTGAGACAACAATGTATATACAATCTTTTTCCAGGCTTAGGAAAGGTCTCAGATTGACAACACCAGAGGATGGGGAGTGGATTAAAAATAGGGTGAAAATAGGGATATGGTGAGAGCCTGGAGAGCAGGGTCTGAAGTGTGCCCCAGGGGACCCACTGGCAGGATTTAAGGCTAGGAAGGAAAGTCATCACTGCCAGATCACCTGCCCAGCTGACCTCACAGCAGTTTCAAAACTAAGGCAATCTGGAGACATTTGCCCTCTGAGCTTTTGGAGTATACTTGGCTCATTTTGGATTTTATTCTTTCATGAGTATGAAAGATTGAAATCTTTTTGTTTAGACTAAAAGCAGTCCTGCACACTACACTGCTCTTGTGCTGGTGGTAGGTAGGACAAGATTCTCAGCGTTGGCCACTCTGGGCTCTAGCAGCTGCCTCTTCACCTGCGTTGTTACCCCATAGGGACAGGAGGCTTCTCAGAGTTGGTAGCCATGGAGGCAGCCATCCAGCATCTCACCACCACTCATTCTGCCTCAAGGCTCTCCATGGCATGGGGAGGCTGAGGGGCTGCCCAGGAAAGGTTCCTCAGATGCTGGTGAAGCTGGCAGCTCAGGGATTCCTGCAAACTAACTATGGATTTTCTAGTACTCAAAACAATTTGCACCAGAGACGTGTCCGTGGGAGTGCAGGAGGTTTCGTAACTGGGAGGGTTCCCCGAACCCCAGGACTGCCAGATAATCTCAGGTCTGCCCCACCCCACTCCTGAGACACAGTCAGCCTATTCCTCCTCATCCTCCCACCTCACAGGACATCCCTCACCTGCTGCCCTCACTACCCTTGCATTGTTCTCTACCACTCCCAGCCAACAAATCCTGCCCTGAGCTGTGCCTTGCTGTTTCCCCTCCCATACTCCCTATACTTCTGTCCCTTTCCAAAGAGCAGATGGAAGGAGGTGCTCTCAGTACCAAAATACCTGTTGAGATTCTCTCTCAAATGATGGAGAGCAGCAGGGAAATATGACCACAGCTGGGACTGAATGGTGAGGGGACAGTGACCCACCTGATTTTGGGGAAATCCCTCACAATTTCAGCACGAAGGGGAGCCTTCTACTAACTGGCAATAAAATAACAAGCGGTGAATGGCACTTGGTCATCTATCATGGGTCCCAAAAGAGGAGAATGGATTTTGTCTTATGCACAGAGAAATCAAGGCAGAGAGGGAAAGCAGAGCTCCAGCGGCCCAGCTGGCAACTGAACCCAGCTCCCTCACTTCCCAAACCTCTGCTCTGCTCTACAGACTAGGACCCACTGACTCCTAAGGTTCCTCCACCTGCACTAGGAAACTCCTATATGATGGCGAGGGAGAAATGCAACTCACCAAATGATTGAACATAGCTACGTGCAGGGGACACCACCAACCCCAACCCGGCACTGGGAGCCACCAGCAGCACCAAGGAGAAGGTTCCCCCGTGAACTCCCCGAGCTGGCACCTCCAGCAGAAGTGATTGCGAATTCCAGTGCAAACTGAGAAATCCTCCAAAAGGATTTAGAGAGATTAGAAATGAGCAGGAAACAAAATGAGATTTAACTTGCGAAAAAAATAAGCTAACGTATCTGGGGCAAAGCTGCTTTGTGGTGGGAGGGGACACCCTGGATAGCAGAACTGCCAGAAGAGGTTGAGAAAGAGCAACCCTGGAGAGATGCATCCAGAGCAGAGACACAAGGGGGTATGATTAGAGCCAGCTGCCTTTTTCCTCTTCTGTGGTTTTGGACTGATCCACCTTCGAGTGTGTTCAGCAGTAGACATCTTTTGAGGGTAAAGGAGTACTATTGTTATGTAGGAAAACATCAAGACATGAGGAACAGGGATGGGCAGATCTTGAAGAGCTGATACCAGGGGCTTTGAGGAATGATTTTTTGTCACTTGCCAAGAAACGTCCGCAGAGGAGATGTGGTAAGACCCCACAATCCTCTGAGGGGTCTACGTCAGAGAGGAAGGAAGGAAACACATCTACTGATGCCCATCTGCAACCTTAGAGCAACAGGGTGAAATTAAGGCAGAGAAAACAGAGGTTGAAAAGCAGGACAGAGTCCTGACAGCACAAGAGGTTTGGCTGTGGGATACGGCCTGCACAAAGACAGACATGCTCAGAAGAGCAGCACATTTGCAACTGGTTGACAAGATGACCTAAACCCAGAAATTATTCCTCTTGGGATGTCTCTGAGTCCGTGACTGGTCCCAACAATTCAGCAGGGGTGTGGATCACATTCAGTCCCACAAAATGACTCACAAATGTCCCAGCCTCTTGCACAGTACCTCCAGCCAGCCCGGTGGAGCACTGGTGCAGAGGGCAGTGCCACTCCTTGACTCATCAGCACCTCCTCCGGCAGCTCAGCCAGTTCTCCTAGGTGCTGTGTGTTGACTCGGTCCACACTGCACGTTCACAACACTGAGCTCTGACAAGCCAATAATGCAAGCAAGAAATTGGCTCTAAGTCTCAGATTAGTCACCAAATAACTTGGGATGATCCTATGACTCATAATTTATGGTGCCTATGGAGACTGGAAATGATCGGATCCAGTGCTGTTCACCACCCCACCCCCCATTCACCACACTTCCAGTGGTGAGATAAATCAAAATTAGTAAGAGTTGCATCATTATTCCCCAGGAGCAACAACACCTTAAAAGAAATGTGATCTGCTCAGGAGTCTCCAGGCTGCTTCTCCCAGATGTGAGGTCCTTGCAATGCAAAAAAAAGGAGGCTTCAATGTTTCATCAAGCTGCCCAACATAAGGAAGAGGACGTGGAGGAAGAATGAACCGATTCAAGCTGGAAAAAAAAAAAAAAAAAGCCGAAGTGATTGACAGCAAGTTGCATTTCCAAAAGTGAGTAGCTGCAATGGCCTCTGAGCAGCGAGGTGAGGGGTTTCTTTGAAAGAAATGAGTCCATCATAAAGCTCTGTTGGGGCTTTTGGTTCTGCACTGTGGAGTCCAAGCTGAGCACAGGCAAGAAGGGCAGGGAGGTGGGGTGGTGAGACCCCAATTTCTGGAGAAGAGGCTGATGAAACAAACATGTACTCCACAGCTATCAATATGTTCATGGCACAGGCTGCCTCCAGTGCCAGTGGGTTCTCTGTAGGTGAGAAGGACTGCAAGGCCAGGCAGTGAGATGTCAACTTGGATGCTTTTCCGAAGTGTACACCATGGCTCAAGTAGGAGTTACGAGCAAGATGAAGGTGAAGGGCTCAAGTCAACTCAGGCAGGTCACGCTTCTGGCCTTAAAATCTCTGAAGATGTGATGGAGCTGAATTATTTTCTTAAGCTGATCATTGTACTCATCCTGTCCCACCTCTTCCAAGCTGTCCATAGGGCTTGCAGCTAAGGGGTTAGGTCTCTCCCTCTTTTGCTTAGATAATGCTCCCATTGAACAGGGTGGCACATGAAAGGCCCAAAGGCTTGCATGAGGCACATCCATCCTTTGCCACAAGACCCACCCAACCAAGATTCAGAGGCACAGCCGTCTGGAGCCAAAGCTTCTCAACTCCAAGGCACCACACAGGCTGGGAGCAAGACACCTCGACCTGCCTCCAAGATTATTTCGGCATTACACAGGCCTCCCTGGAGAGTGCGCAGCAGTAATTGCCACTCATCAGCAGTCCTGGCAGGGCACTCGGCAGAGACAGACACCTTTCCCAGTCTGGGTCGCACCATGCAACACATTCCAGGCACCAAGTGCACCAACAGCTCCTAGAACAACAGGCAAAGGAAGTGTCAAAGCAACCCCGCAGCTGAACCCCTGCCATGCCAGCATCAGGCTGGCAGCACGTCTTCCCCTTGCTGCGTGCACCAGGCTTGGTCAGGAGACAGGCAGAGAGGGGTGGGCAGTACCTTGGAGCTAAAGGCACGTAGAAGCCTACAGCAACGGTTTGCAGCAGGTGGGCTGAATGCCTAAGGATCTTCTTGGGCACTCTCAGGATAAAAAGGGGTCGGGCTTTTTTTTCACCCCCAGAAAAGTGGCCGGGGCATCTGAAAGAGCAAGGTAAAAATAAAGAGTGCGAACCAGCAAGATTAGCCCCATATCACAATGTACGGATATAGCCCGGAGGTGCAGATATTTCCTGAGCCGTGAACAAGAAGCATTGCCTGTCTGGATGTATGGAGCTGGCTCAGGCAGTACGTTGAAAGAAATTCTTAAGGGAAGGCTTTTTTGGCCTTGGGAGGCCAGCCTGGGGCATGTAAATGAGCGGCACGTGCCCAACAAGCCCATTTGCCTGTGTAAGCCTGTAACCTTCTCACACAGACAGCGAGCTGCACCTCTGGGAGATACACTGGGAGTCCCTCCCTGTTGCAAGCAGCCAGCAATTACCTGACATTTGAGGGGGGACTTGCCTCTTGTCCCCTTCGTGGTGCAAAGCCCCCAGGGTCCTCCCAGCTCCCCAAACCAAAGGAAAAGCCTTCCTTCACCGCTCATGCAGGAGATGTCACTTCCCTGCTCTTATCCACCACTTGCCACCTCCTATGAGATACAGGGTACTTGGCTAGAAGTCCAGGCACAAGCACCTCATCCCTCTGGGATGGCTGGCAGCTCAGGCACCACATCGTGCTGCAGGACATCGATTGGGCACTGTGGGGCAGAGCGGGGACCAGCAGCTGCCTGTGGGGCGGCACAGTGCCACTGAGGCCACACTGGCTCTGGCCTGAATGGGATGCTAGGAGCAAGCATGGTGCTGGCACCAAAACTGGGACTGCAGACCTTGTGTTGGATGATCACGATTAGCCTTAAATTTCAGGTGTCCCAAGCACAGAGAGGCTACCCACAGGATCACTGCATAGTCTGGGATCAAAATAGACACTTTTCACTACAAAAGGTCCCATTGGTGGATGGTGAGGAACATGGCCTGTGGGACAGATTCTGGGGGGGGTTTCCACAGTCCTTTTGTGGAGCCATGCCTAAGGACAGAAACTTTACAGGCATTTCTAACATATGCGCCGCAGGTGGTGGTGGAGCCCAAGCAGAGCCTGGCTGACTTACAGACCTATCAGCAGTGCAAGACATCAGCAACAAGGGGTTAAACCAGCTAACAGATACCAAACAGGAAAGACAGAAGGGGTTTCCAACCAAAAGCACACTTTTTTTTCCATTGTCAGTGGGGTTTTCTGTCACATCTGCCCAGGGCACCCTTTTCTGCCTTTCATGGTGCCTCCGCTCTTTGAATCCCACAGAACAAATGAAGCAGGCACGAGGAAAACACCAGCCAGCTGCCTGAAGACAGCATTTTATTTAGCCAGCCACCAAAACGTGGACGTGACCAGAAGCCTTTGAAACAAAGTTCTTGTGCACAGGGTGAAAGGCTGCGCACCGAGATCAGAGCATCAGCCTGCAAACCTGGCCTCGTTCCACATGTCCTCGTCTCACCTCGGGACGGGGCACAGCCGAGGCAGGTGCAAACCCTGGGCAGGGCGAGGGGCAGCCAACACTCCTGCGTCCCGGTTCCTCTGGGAGTTGGGTCCTCGCCTATGCACAGCCTCCCCAGCCAGGCAGAGCTGCCTTCCAACACCAAGCTTCGATTGCTCTCCTCATGGGAGGTGACAGCCCAGGTATACCCACCCCAGAGGAAAAAGGAGAAGAGCTGGACTGCTTCCAGGGCCCCAGGTACGGCATTCAGAGCTGGCTTGGGCAGATTCTTGCTGCAGTGGTTTGAGGCAGCAACACACAAGCAAATCCTTTGAGTGGGTAGAGTTGTCCATCCAGACAGGCGCAGCCGCTGTCTCGAGGCTACCAAGTCACCTGGGTCTGGAGATGTACTACTTCTCCTGAGCCCTCAAAGGCAGGAAAAGTGAAGGATGCAGTACACTCTTCTCCTCCACGTGCCAGGAGTGGCCAGTCTGGCTCACCATTGGTGGGCAAGGTTTGATGTGTTGCCACTGACAGTAGGGACACGGTGCCTCATCCATCCAGGAGACATGGGTTCCCTCGTGCTGAGATTTAACATCCAGCTGAGCCCAGGGGAGCAACGCAGACCTGCCAGTTTCTATCTTTTCAATCTGATGACTTGTAGACATTTCCCAGATCACATAGAGACAATGCATGTCTACTGAGGTTAGGCTTGCTGCCTTGGTCACTTTGCCCAGCCATCTGTGAAACAGCCCATATATCCGCACAAACCAAAAGCTGGTGATGAATATGCAGGGGAAGCAACTCCTTGGGTTGCTCATGCAGCAGCATCCACAGATACCCCGCAGTCACCTTCTAACCATTGCACTCCACAAGATGTTACTGAATGAGACAAACCAGAGCCTCCTCAAGCACTCGTCCTCTTTCCTCCACTCTGTCACGAGCAGAGGCTGTGACTGCAGATCCACCTGTTGAGCTAAGTCTGCACTAAATAAAAGCCAGATTCTTCACTTCCACAAGAGCAAGGGAGGCAGCCATGAAGTCAGCGGTTGGTGTTAATCCAGACGAGTCATCTCCCAGATATCCAAGAACATCCTGTATGCTCCTTTCCAGCGTGGCCAGACAACCGACACAATACACTCACCTCCACGGCTGATGGAAGAAACAACAGCACTTCCACAGGGCTTTTCTGCCCAAAGATCCCAAAAAGCACATCACAGAAGATATCAAGATCCCTCATGAAACAATGAGCATGATCAGAGCCGAGTAGTTCTTCGTTCATCGTCATCCAGGACGGGCAAGGACTTGCTGAGCCATCACTGGCAGCAGGTTACAGACATGCTGCTCCGACTGCCAGCACCAAGTCCGTTACCAGAGAAGGGCAGGCTCAGAGCGCGACTTCCATCCTGGCTTGTGAACTCCCCCGAGATCGCATCTACCAGTGCCCATCCAGTGCCCAGCACGGGGGGCTCGGCTCCTGACAAGACAGAGGCAGGGCTGGGACCACCACCACCACCACCACGCTCCTTGGAAGGAACCCGGGAGTCCTGCCCCCTAATTCCTGCCCATCAGACCCCCCTCTTCTCACCGAGCAGGGAACTCACTCCGACCGGGCTCCGCACGAGCGTTTTGGTGCCTGCCTACCTCCCGTACCGAGATGCTTATGGAGGCTCTGGGCCCAAATCCAAGAGTCCGCCTGGGAGGTTGTTAGGTGCCCTGTGGCCTCCAGAGGCAACGCCAGAGGGTCTGTTACACAACGGAAGAAAACCAGGATTGCAAGGCAGAAGGAGAAGGCAAAGGAAATCAAGGTCAGAATTAAATTCTTTAATACAAAAAAAAAGTTTTGTTTGTCGTCGTCGTTGTCTTTTTTTTTTTTTAAGATATATCTGTAATTTCTTTGTTTAAAAATAAATATGTACTAAGGAATATCTTGAAAAAATTCACTAGACACAATATGTAGTGTTAATATCTTTTTTCCCCGCAATTATTACAGATAAACAGTAGCACCAATAAATAAAATGATAACAAATATTAAAATTAAAAAGGAGAGAGATTCAAGATGTAGAATTTTCTATTTTTCCTGTTTCTTCTTTTTACATATATAAAAAAATCGTAGCGTCTATTTAATCCGAATCACACATATACATAAACATATATATATATATACAAACACATAGCCAAATATATATATAGTATGTAGATGTATATCTAACCCTTGTCTCAATAGGAATGTGTAGGGGTAGGTGTTAGAGAAATTAATTAAATAACTGCCCATAACATGCTACTGACTCTGCCAACAATTGGGGAGAGATGGGACGGGACAACAGGAAGGTTAAATTTATACACAACCAGTACAAATAAAAAAAAAAAAAAAAAAGGAGGTACGGCTTATAAATAGTTGAAATTAAATATTAACAAAGAATACTGAAAAATCCCTACTCTTTAATTAAATTATCTGTTTAATTTCTAATTTAAAAAGGGATATTAAATAAGTATATAAAACACTTTCTCTTCCCTCCCCCCCATCGGAAGCCTCTGTCTTGCGCACGATGCAGCATGAGTATTATACATTGCAGATGCAAGCACCCACCCGTGTGTTTTTTCTCCTTCTGAAAGCCATCAGTCGGACGGGGAGTTCCTAGTGGTTAGTAGTCGCTTGTTGTGAGTCTGTTTTTAGACTGTCTTGTCTTTTTTGGAAGCTTTCCGTGTTGTACATTATCAGGCGTTGAAAATTCAATCGCAGATGGATGTTTGGCAGCATTCTGACACAGACCGAGTACCTTTTTTGATTATTATTATTATTATTATTAATTTTAATCACAGAACTAGATTATATATATCCACATAGATGTACAAACACGCTTTCAGGGGTGTGTGCGTGTGTGTGTGTGTGCGCGCGTGTGTAAGGTGGGTTTTCACATACACCACAGCGTGTATTG